>NC_141555.1:14921142-15221142 GCF_021556685.1 Rattus norvegicus
CAAATGGTCAGAAGAAGCAAGCTGGAGTAACCATTCTAATATCAAATAAAATCAATTTTCAATTAAAAGAAATCAAAAAAGATAAGGAAGGACACTTCATATTCATCAAAGGAAAAATCCACCAAGATGAACTCTCAATCCTAAATACCTGTGCCCCAAATACAAGGACACCTACATACGTAAAAGAAACCTTATAAAAGCTCAAAACACACATTGCACCTCACACAATAATAGTGGGAAATTTCAACACCCCACTCTCATCAATGGACAGATCATGGAAACAGAAATTAAACAGAGATGTAGACAGACTAAGAGAAGTCATGAGCCAAATGGACTTAACGGACATTTATAGAATATTCTATCCTAAAGCAAAAGGATATACCTTCTTCTCAGCTCCTCCTGGTACTTTCTCCAAAATTGACCATATACTTTGTCAAAAAACGGGCCTCAGCAGGTACAGAAAGATAGAAATAATCCCATGCGTGCTATCAGATCACCTCGGCCTAAAACTGGTCTTCAATAACACTAAGGGAAGGCTCTACTCAATGATAACCTAGTCAAGGAATAAATAAAGAAAGAAATTAAAAACTTTTTAGAATTTAATGAAAATGAAGGAACAAATACCCAAACTTATGGGACACAATGAAAGCTGTACTAAGATGAAAACTCATAGCGCTGTGTGCCTGCAGAAAGAAACAGGAAAGAGCATATGACAACAGCTTGACAGCACACCTAAAAGCTCTAGAGCAAAAAGAAGCAAATACACCCAGGAGGAGTAGAAGGCAGGAAATAATCAATCTCAGAGCTGAAATCAACCAAGTAGAAACAAAAAGAACCATAGAAAGAATCAACAGAACCAAAAGTTGGTTCTTTGAGAAAATCAACAAGATAGATAAACCCTTAGCCAGACTAACGAGAGGACCCAGAGAGTGTGTCCAAATTAACAAAATCAGAAATGAAAAGGGAGACATAACTACACATTGAGAGGAAATTCAAAGAATCATCAGATCTTACTATAAAAGCCCATATTCAACAAAACTTGAAAATCTACAAAAAAAAAAAATAGACAATTTCCTAGACAAATACCAGGTACCGAAGTTAAATCAGGAACAGAGAAACCAGTTAAACAATCCCATAACTCCTAAGGAAATAGAAGCAGTCATTAAAGGTCTCCCAACCAAAAAGAGCCCAGGTCCAGACGGGTTTAGTGCAAACTTCTATCAGACCTTCATAGAAGACCTCATACCAATATTTTCCAAACTATTCCACAAAATTGAAACAGGTGCATCACTCCCGAATTCCTTCTATGAAGCCACAATTACTCTTATACCAAAACCACACAAAGACCCAACAAAGAAAGAGAACTTCAGACCAATTTCCCTTATGAATATCGACGCAAAAATAATCAATAAAATTCTGGCAAACCGAATCCAAGAGCATATCAAAACAATCATCCACCATGATCAAGTAGGCTTCATCCCAGGCATGCAGGGATGGTTTAATATACGGAAAACCATCAACGTGATCCATTATATAAACAAACTGAAAGAACAGAACCACATGATCATTTCATTAGATGCTGAGAAAGCATTTGACAAAATTCAACACCCCTTCATGATAAAAGTCTTGGAATGAATAGGAATTCAAGACCCATTCCTAAACATAGTAAAAGACATATACAGCAAACCAGTTACTAACATTAAACTAAATGGAGAGAAACTTGAAGCAATCCCACTAAAATCAGGGACTATACAAGGCTGCCCACTCTCTGCCTACTTATTCAACATAGTTCTTGAATTTCTAGCCAGAGCAATCAGACAACAAAAGGAGGTAAAGTGGATACAGATCAGAAAAGAAGTCAAAATATCACTATTTGCAGATGATATGATAGTTTATTTAAGTGATCCAAAAGTTCCACCATAGAACTACTAAAGCTGATAAACAACTTCAGCAAAGTGGCTGGGTATAAAATTAACTCAAATAAATCAGTAGCCTTCCTCTACACAAAAGAGAAACAAGCCAAGAAAGAAATTAGGGAAACGACACCCTTCATAATAGACCCAAATAATATAAAGTACCTCGGTGTGACTTTAACCAAGCAAGTAAAAGATCGGTACAATAAGAACTTCAAGACACTGAAGAAGGAAATTGAAGAAGACCTCAGAAGATGGAAAGATCTCCCATGCTCATGGATTGGCAGGATTAATATAGTAAAAATGGCCATTTTACCAAAAGCAATCTACAGATTCAGTGCAATCCCCATCAAAATACCAATCCAATTCTTCAAAGAGTTAGACAGCACAATTTGCAAATTCATCTGGAATAACAAAAAACCCAGGATAGATAAAACTATCCTCAACAATAAAAGGACTTCAGGGGGAATCACTATCCCCGAACTCAAGCAGTATTACAGAGCAATAGTGATAAAAACTCCATGGTATTGGTACAGAGACAGACAGATAGACCAATGGAATAGAATTGAAGACCCAGAAGTGAAACCACACACTTATGGTCACTTGATTTTTGACTAAGGAGCCAAAACCATCCATGAAAAAGATAGCATTTTCAGCAAATGGTGCTGGTTCAACTGGAGGTCAACATGTAGAAGAATGCAGATTGATCCATGCTTATCACCCTGTACAAAGCTTAAGTCCAAGTGGATTAAGGACCTCCACATCAAACCTGATACACTCAAACTAATAGAAGAAAAACTAGGGAAGCATCTGGAACACTAGGGCACTGGAAAAAATTTCCTGAATAAAACACCAATGGCTTATGCTCTAAGATCAAGAATCGACAAATGGGATCTCATAAAACTGCAAAGCTTCTGTAAGGCAAAGGACACTGTGGTTAGGACAAGTCGGCAACCAACAGATTGGGAAAAGATCTTTACCAATCCTACAACAGATAGAGGCCTTATATCCAAAATATACAAAGAACTCAAGAAGTTGGACCCAGGGTTACAAATAACCCTATTAAAAATTAGGGTTTAGAGCTAAACAAAGAATTCACAGCTGAGGAATGCCGAATGGCTGAGAAACACCTAAACAAATGTTCAACATCTTTAGTCATAAGGGAAATGCAAATCAAGACAACCCTGATATTTCGCCTCACACCAGTGAGAATGGCTAAGATCAAAAACTCAGGGGACAACAGATGCTGGCGAGGATGTGGAGAAAGAGGAACACTCCTTTATTGTTGGTGGGATTGCAAACTGGTACAACCATTCTGGAAATCAGTCTGGAGGTTCCTCAGAAAATTGGACATTGAACTGCCTGAGGACCCAGCTATACCTCTCTTGTGCATATACCCAAACCTGCCCCAACATATAAAAAAGACATGTGATCAAATATGTTCATCGCAGCCTTAATTATAATAGCCAGTAGCTGGAAAGAACCCAGATGCCCTTCAACAGAGGAATGGGTACAGAAAATGTGGTACATCTACACAATGGAATATTACTCAGCTATCAAAAACAACTGCTTTATGAAATTCATAGGCAAATGGTTGGAACTGGAAAATATCATCCTGAGTGAGGTAACCCAATCACAGAAAGACATATATTGTATGCACCCACTGATAAGTGGCTATTAGCCCAAATGCTTGAATTACCCTTGATGCCTAGAACAAATGAAACTCAAGACAGATGATCAAAATGTGAATCCTTCACTCCTTCTCTAAAAGGGGAACAAGAATACCCTTGGAAGGGAAGAGAGAGGCAAAGATTAAAACAGAGACTGAAGGAACACCCATTCAGAGCCTGTCCCACATGTGGCCCATACATATACAGCCACCCAATTAGACAAGATGGATGAAGCAAAGAAGTGCAGACCGACAGGAGCCGGATGTAGATCGCTCCTGAGAGACACAGCCAGGATACAGCAAATACAGAGGCGAATGCCAGCAGCAAACCACTGAACTGAGAATAGGACCCCCGTTGAAGGAATCAGAGAAAGAACTGGAAGAGTTAGAAGGGGCTAGAGACCCCATATGTACAACAATGCCAAGCAACCAGAGCTTCCAGGGACTAAGGCACTACCGAAAGACTATACATGGACTGACCCTGGACTCTGACCTCATAGGTAGCAATGAATATCCTTGTAAGAGCACCAGTAGAAGGGGAAGCCCTGGGTCCTGCTAAGACTGAACCCCCAGTGAACTAGACTGTTGGGGGGAGGACGGCAATGGGGGGGAGGGTTGGGAGGGGAACACCCATAAGGAAGGGGAAGGGGGAGGGGGATGTTTGCCCAGAAACCGAATAATTATTATTAAGTATTAAATAAATTAAAAAAAAGAAGGAGAAAAAAAAACCAACAAAAATCTAACCACAAACTGCAATATTTATATAAGCCAAAAAATATGTGGAAAGTATTATTTTCAGCTCTATATGAGAATATTAATTTTTATTAATTTGTATATTAATAAAATTTTAATTTCATTACTGCAAATTTTTATTTCTATTTTTTAAATAAATAGATTTTATGTGACTCATGTGATCATTAACTTTTAGTGGCTTTGATTGCATTATAGATCAATAAAGTGTTTATTTGACTGTGATCATCACTAGGAATATTCACGAAAATCAAATTATGTCAACCAGGAACTGCTCTTCTTTTTTATACATTTGTTGTACATATGTAAATTTTTCCTGCTTGTTCACGAGTGCAACACATGCATGCCTAGTATCCAGGAGGTTGAAGAGGGTGTGAGATTCTGTGATGTTGAAATTACAGCCACTTGTGAGCTGTCACTCGGGAGCTGAGGATCAGTCCCTGGTTCTCTTGTAGAACAGATAGTGCTATTAATCACCGAATCATTTCTTCATCTTAAGCAAACACCATTTTTTATAAAGATAGTGACAAAGCTGTCCTGTCTTCTGCATAGACCACTGTTTTCTCAAATGTGATAATTTAATATTAATACATACAACTGCTTCTTACCTTCATATATCTATCCTGCTGAATGCATTTTAAAGTCAATATTTAGGAAAAAAACACTTAGTAAATATAGGAAGTATTCCATAAGTAATTGTGGTGTATGTTTAGGCATGATATGCACGTATTCAATTTTATAGAGGCCAAAATTACTACATATATTGTTAGAATAGACAATGTCTTCATTACATTCAACATGAGGGAAAACCATTTATAATTCTATTAATTTATACAAGGGAATCTGTTAAGAGTTACACACATCACACACTTTATTACTTTGAAAGCTCTCTTTATTGCAAATATTTACACAATGAAAAGTACAAAGTTTAAACTTATGTGAGTGTACTTTGTTGTAAAGTTAAAGTTTATACATAAAGGTTGATGACAACAGTCATCTATGATTCACAGGAGATAAATACATCAGGGAGTTCTCTATTATCCTACCTGTCTTCTTTCCTTTATTCCTGATGAAGACTCATCTCATTTGCAGCACCTGCTATGAGAGATGGATCAGAAAATGCCTGAGTGTCTACAATCCAGAATACATCAATAAAAAAGATAAAAGACAACATCTCCAAATAGTATACGCAATCAAAACTTTGTTGTAGATCTTGAAACAAAATGTAAAGATCAAACACACATCCTAGGATATTACCACATATAGGGAATGGTAGCTGTAGGAAGCATTGTCAGGGGATTTGAAACATCTGCACCTAAGAGCGAAACTGCCGTCATGAACATTAAAATTTGGCAAGAGAGTCAGTCTGTCTCTTGACAGTCGTGTCCTCTATCCATCACTGGATTGATGGCCATACTTTATGAATATGTACAGATAAACACATACCGGTTTTCATGTCTTCAAATAATTTCAAGAAGAACCTGAAGGAGAATATATAATGTTCCAGAGAAGAAATACAGGAATTTAAATTAGCCAGCATACATATGTTGCTAAAATTTTTTGCCTACTATTATTTAATAATTTTCATTATTCCTGCTATGAATGAAAAGATGGTTATGTAATGTCTACCAATCCTCAAAGCCTGAAATATTGTGAAAAACTGTCTTATTTCTCACTAACTTGTGTCTTTGGTCACCAACCATTTCATTGCTCGTCTAAATTCTGATCTCAAATAGATCAGAGGACAACGTGAGGGTGTCACTCTCATGTAGAAGACCAAGGAACTTTCTTTACTTGCATGTATTTGCTCTTGGGAACATGTAAATAAATCTTTCAGTTTCAAGAACTAAAACATGGCCCTCCAATGGGACCCACATGAACCATAATATTCCTGCCATAACTGATCATTAGCAAACTGGTAACAGCGCAGAAACTAATATAACGGAATAATTCTGGAATAATAATAAGAATAATTATAATAATAATAGTATATAATGATAATGATAATGACGACAATAATCATAATATATAATGATGATGATGATGACAATAATAATAATAATAATAATAATAATAATAATAATAATAATAATAATAATGGAATAATCCCTTCAAGGGATCACGGAATAAGGAAAATTAAAGTTGAAACGTGTTTTCCAAGGGTTATTGTATCCATGAATGCAATTTTCAGTAGGACAGACTCCTCATACATGAAAATCACTCAACCTGTCATGACGTCACAGAGAGAGTTGAGAACCAGGGTTGTCTTTACTGAGGATAAGAGAAAGATTTGCCAACCTTCTAAAAAGAAAAGCAAACAGTCTGTGTGTAAGGATGGTTAGATTGTGCATGACTAACACACACACACACACACACACACACGCACATGCACACACACACATGAACACACTCACAGACACACACACATAACCAAAGACACACACAGAGAGACACAGATAGACCAACAGGCAGACACACACACAGAGACACACAGACACAGAGACACACACCACATACACACACATACAGACACACATAAACACAGAGAGACACACAAAGACATACACCCATACAAACACTCACACACAAAAAATACACTCACACAGAGACACACACACAAACACTCACACACATAAAAATACACACACACAGACACACAAACACACACAAACACACACACACACAAACACACATACACAAACACACACAAACACACACACACACACACACACACACATATCTGATGAATGCTTCCTAGAGTGTCCAGGTTCAAAAGGATGAAGTGTCCTCAGGAACTAGTCGGTCAACAGAATATTGGTCTGCCTGCAATTGAGTTTTGTAGTTGCTCCAAAGTATTCAGTGTCCCAACTCTGTTAGAAGGTGTTCAGTGACACGCACTGTGTATATATTTTCCTCAGGTTGAATAAGGGCTACACAAATCTTGGAGAGGGGGAAGGGGTTTTCGGGTGCATTTACATCGATGGAGGCTTAAGGTACCAGGAAGGCCTCATTTGCTTAAGCTTTTATAATCTCTGTCCCAGTCTGTTGTTCAAGGATCTCCATTTGACCTCCTCAGAAACAGACTCCACTGAATGTGCCCCATCCCCAACCCTGAGGTCCCACTTGCTTGATTTCAAAGGATTGAAGCTTCGGACTCTGTGTTCTCTATCAGATTAAATCCTCGGGAGGTTGTCCTCTAGATGCCATGAATTAACCAGTGCATCCATCGAGTTTCTGCATTAACCCGTATGTCCTTTAATTCTGGCTGGTTCTCTCTGCACCGTGCTATCCGACCCTCGGCTCCTGTCCTCAGTCGTCCGTGCTCCCCCACAGAATCTATTCCAGTTTTCCTTTCAGATAGGTCGATGCTTTCCCTCTCAAGGGCCTTCTCCTTTTCTGTGTCCTCTCTGCATTTGTAGATTATAGATAGAATAAGGTTTATCTCACAGCTGATACCGTACTTAGGTAAACGCGCGCCATGTTTGTGTCTCTCGGGCTGTTTATTTATTTTTTTCTAGTTTCATCTTTTTTCCCTGAAGCTTCAGGATATCATGCCCCCAACCCGATGATATCATTCCTCCACTCCCATGATGTTATGCCCACTCTCATGATGTCATGCCCTACCCTCACGATGTTATGCCCCACCTCCATGATGTCATCCCCCAGGCCCCGTGATGTCATGCATGCGCCCCTTGCTAGAATGGTTATATCTATTCACCAGGTAATATTCTGAATGCTGCCCTGTCACCACACCCCTCCAGGGTCCCACAATTTATAATCCATCCTTCTATCCTCTCCCCTTCTTCTCTGAGAGAGTGTAGGAACCCTCTGGGTGTACCCTTTGCCCTGGCACATCAAATCTCTGCAGGACTAGTTTCATCGTCTCCCACCAGGCCCTGAAAACGCAGCCTGGATAGGAGAACAGGTGGACAGGTTTAGTGACCCCACGTGAATACCATTGTGCTCCTCTGCCGCTCTCACCCCTTCCCTCAGCTCTTCACTGAGACTCATTGAGCTCCATTTGATATCAAGCCCTTTTTCTGTGCATCTGAATCAGTCGGCTGCTCGGTGTAGCCTTGTATAGGACAATAATGCTACCCTAACATCTGTAGACACAAGAAAGGACCATAAATAATGTCAGTGTTTTACGATTGCCCATAGGATAAGTCTCACATCCGGCCACTTATCCTTTGGCCATTCCCTCATTTCCTCTTCCATCTCTGTCCCTGTGTCCCTTATAGAGGGGGCAATTTCTGGGTCAAAATTTTGGGGGTGGGTTTGTGTCCTTATCCTTCCACCTTGGGTCCTCTGTGGCTACAGAAAGTGACCATTTCAGTATCTGTATCCCCACCATTATGAGTCTCAGCTAAAGTCGCCCTCATGGACGCAGGGGCAGCCTCAACCATCACAGATTGCTGGCAAATCATACAGATATCACCCACCCTTTACATTCACTGATTTCAGTTTAATTCTCTTGGCCCTCTGTCACTCTTGCCCGACACTCCCAAGAAATGATTCTCAAAACCCATTTCCCTTCCCATCCCCTCAGCCACCCAATCCTTTCCTTCCAAGTGCCTCCTCTCATTATTTGATTCCTTCTTCTGAGTGAAATTCAAGCATTTTCTTGGGCCTTTCTACTTGTTTATCCTCTTTCGTTCGGTAGATCTTAGCGTGTGAATTCTGTACTTTTATGTGAAATCTGAGCCCTCTTTTAAGTGAATATGTACATGTTATTTTGGGTCTCAGTTACCTCATTCAGGACAAAAATTTCTCATTCCATCTACTAGACCGCAGCTTCTAATTGTCCTTATTTTTCATATGTGTGTACTATTCCATTGTGTAAATAAAACACATTATCTGTAGCCATTATTTGGTTGAGGGGCATCTGGCTTATTTCCATTTTCTGTTCATTATGAAGAAATTCACTAGGATACATGATGGAGTACAAGTCCTTGCGGTATGGCAGAGGTCTTTTCAGATATAATACCAGGTGTAGTATAGCTGTGTCTTTAGGAAGAATATTCCCCATTTTCTCAGAGTCCACTGGATAGATATGGAAAGCATTATACGAATTTGCTCTTCCCCCAGCAAATGCAATTTGTATCCTGATATTTATCTGCTTCCTCAAAGGAAGTTTACCCCCGACTGGCCCTCTATCATGGACTCAGGTGATCGCATATAATCTTCTTCCCATTTTAAGTGGTCAGTAAATGCTAGAGCCTATTACTTATAGCCGGAGGGGTAAGTCGGTACTGGAGGTTTGACTGTGGGGTTAAGTAGTGAGGCAGAAGAAAAGTGGACTGAAGAAAAGGAGGAAAAAGTAATGATGGAAAGAATCCATATGGCCTGGAGAAAGCATATGTAGCAAGGGGTTTTATGGTTGGGGAATACATTATGCTAGCATTAGATCTGCCCAATACACATTTATTATAATTATAATAACCAGATTGTGCGTTTTCTTTATGGGCTCATTAGGTTCGGAAATTCCAACAAGCTTTCCTCAACAGTATTTCTGGATCAAATTTTCTGTTAATAGGGATCTCCCCTTGTAGGGGCTCTAACCATTGCTCCATAGTCCAGTAGACACAACTGTTTATTCCTCAGTCACGTCTCTTGTATTTTCTATAGATATCTTTGTCTTCAGTGACACAGGCCCAGTGTTCCTTTTTCTCGAGGTCTTCAATGATCTCACCCACAGGAGTTTCAGGTTTCTCAGCTCGTTCCATCTAGTTGACAGCAGCTTCACAATGTCTTATTTTTCATAGCTGCATAGTATTCCACTTCAAATATTTCCTGATAACAGTGAACCGTTGCGAGCTGCTTAAAATTTCCGAAGAAAGTATTAAACATTCAGTCTCTAAATCTAGATCTCTTCATCCCATGATGCTTGGCCTGACTGAATGGCATGGCATGAGCTGTTTGTTCTTACAGACATCGAAGACATTTCCTTCTCCAGTAGTGGCTGCCATCCCTTTGTAAGAGATTTTTATCCTGGTTATTTTCAGTGACTTATGTGATTTAGAAATTGTGACACCATCTGCATGCTAGAAAGCCAGAGATGTTTCAGGTTGACCCTGCTTCCACAGCCAATGACGTCACATGTGCCCAATGGGCAACCATGTCACACCCAAACAGAAAGATGCCATCGATGACTCCACACGTGACTGCAAGTTTGCCTCTTGTCCTGCATGCACCTTGGCAACCATGTCACACCTGACTGCGAGATAGCAACTCTGTATCTTCCCCCAAAAGTAAGATGGCCTCTTTGATTCTATTAATCCTACCCGTCCATCAGCATGGGAGGTCTTTCTGGCTTCTGCTACCTTCCTCATTTTCTCTCTTCAGAGACTTGGAGTTCACACCAGACATGTTTCTGATATGCTAGGTTAGAGTTATTTTATATTTCATATTATATATATATATATATATATATATATATATATACATATATATATATATTGCCCATTGTGAATGGCATTGCTTCCATAATTTCTTCTCAGCCTCTCTGTCATTTGCATGACAGATTATTTTCATTTACTTTTTGATCCGTCCACTTGGCTGAAGGTGTTTTTTATATGTAGGTCATTTCTGGTAAAACTTTGGGATCACATATGTTCACTATTATATGATGAGTGAATGGTGATACAATGAGTTCTCCTTTTCCGATATCATCCCCTTGACTTCCTTTGGTTGTCTTATTGCTCTAGCTGGGAATTTAAGGACTTTACTGAAAGGATTCTGCAAGATGAGCAATCTGTTCTCATTCTCCAATTTAGTCGAATTCCCTTTAGCTTTCCCCCCCCTTTTTTGATATTAATTGTTGGCCTGCTTCATTGCATTTTATGCAATATTTTTTGTATTTATTTTAGTATTTTATTGCATTAGGTATGTGCCTGACATCCCTGGTCTCCCTGAGATCACATAGGAAAGGACGATGGATTCTGTCAAAGGCTTTTTCAGAATCTAGTGAGATAATCTTGAATTTTTTCTTTGTTTCTTCAATTCTGCCTCTTCACACCATTGTGTAATAGTGTATATTAATAATTCATATTAAATATATTAATAATTAATATATTAATTTTGATATATTAATGTAATATATCAATTACATTTTATATCACTATTTATTAATTTAATATAGTAATGTAATATATTAATATTAATTATATTAACCATATTAATGTAATAATTTAATTTATAATACCATATGTTAATATTAATATAATATATTACTATGAGTTATATATTATAATGTTAGGATATAACAATTAATATGTTACTTTATTAAAAAATATATATGCATATATATATATATATGTATATATATATATATATATATATATATATATATATATATATATATTGCATGATATTACCAAAAATTAAAATCCAAGGAGAGCTCCCACATTAATGTGAAGTGTTGAGGGCAGAATTTTTTTTTTTCAGTTCAGTTTGTTAATATGATGGATCAATTTGATGGGTTTTCATAGATTGATCCACTCTTCAGGAGCAAACCTACTAGATGGCGCTGGATGGCGGATTGATTTGTCATTGGATTTTGTTTTCGAGCATTTTACCTAGTCTTTTTTCCACCAATGTTCATAAGGGAAATTCGTCTGAAATTCTTTCTTTGTTGAGTCGTTTTGTGATTTCGGTGTCAGGGCGGCAATGGTGTCATGGAATCAGGTTGGCGATTTTCCTTTTGTTTCTGTGTTTTTGAGTAGGTTGAGAATTCTTTGAAAATCTGGTAGAAGTCTGCACACAATCAATCTGACCCTGGGGATTTTTCAGTGGGGAAACTTTTAATTATTTTTTGTGTCTCTTTAAGGGTTGTAGAGCTATTTACATAGTTTATCTTACCTCAGTTTACCTGTGGTCAGTGTTATCCATCTACACAATCATCCATTTATTCAGAGATTCTAATTTTGTAGACAGCAGGTTTTTGAGACTTAATTATTCTGTGACTTTCATCAGTGTCCATCGATGCGGCTCCCTGTTCATTTCTGATTTTGTTATTTTGATGTTGTCTTACCTCCTATTACATTATCTGTTTAAGGGTTTGTCTCTCTGCTTGATTTTCCCAAGGAACCAGCTCTTCTTTTGTTAATATTTGTATTCAGTTTGTTTCTGATGGATCACTATCACCCCGAGTCTGATCATTTCTTTCTGTCCCCTCCTTTAATATGCATTTGCTTCTTTTTATTTTAGAGATTTAGGGGGTGCTGGGAAGTTGCTAGTGTGGGGTCTCCGGTTTCTTTATGAAAGCTCCCTGTGCTGTATATGCATGTTCCTCTTAACACTGCTTTCCTTATGTCCCTTAAGTTTGGAGAAGCTGTGCCTTCATTTTCATTAAATTCTAGGAACCCTTTTTGTTTTTCATGTCTACTGTGAACTGGTGGTTCTTCAGTTGCGAGCTATTGAATTCCAATGAGTTTATACACTTTTTCTTATTGTTGAAGTCCAGTTTTAATCCCTGGTGATCTGAGAAGATCCAATGGTTAGCACAATCTTTCTGTATTTGTTGTGGCTTGTTTAGAGTGGTAGAACATGGTCAGTTTAGTATAAGGTTCCATGAGGTACTGAAAGAGAGTATGTACTATTGTGTTCATGTGAACTATTCTGTAGTACATAAAGTTTTCCACTGTGTCACAGGTGACTCTCCTGGAAAGGGCACCCTTGAATCTGGTCAATGTAAGGAAAGATGTTCAGCAGGTAGACCATGGCAGTTCTCAGTGACACCATCTGTAGGCCCTGCCTGAAAAATCTCTTGCATCTTGGAGAGCCCTAGTTTCTTCTGTGATGTCACAAGTGTTGTCGTGTCTTCAACTGCACTTCGGATATTCCTCAAGGGTTTACCAATTAGCCTTCTATTCAGAATAAACAGCCATTTGGGAGGGAGAACAAAGAGGAAGAAGATTTCAGAGATGGGGAGAAGGAAGCTACCCTTCTCTCTTGGTATAAAAAAAGGAAGAAATACATGGTCCTTGGGAAGACTCAGTGATTTCTGGGTAGGGGTTGAGTGGTTCCACTGAAGAGATACCCTTGATCTGAGCCTTCCACATATGGTAATTGGGAGCTGTCATACTCTTAGAAGCATCTGGAATTCCCTCCTTGTAATGGTTCCTGAAAATCAGAGGGTTTAAATCAATAATTTCTTTATTCCAAAAACCAGGGTATGGAATGGGCACAGTTATTTTCCTGAGAGCTCATGGCTTTTATTATTTTATTATTTTTGCCCTGAAGAAAAAGGTGCTAAGGAAGAAGGCAAAGACAAATATGGTGTCCGCAATTCAGTGTAAACTCCTTCATGCTTTGGATTCCTATAGTGCAGTTTGTGTCTGACACTGTCATCTGGGAGAGAGAAGTGCTTCCATTTGAGACTTCACCATCTCAGTCTTTCCACTAGTATTACTCTGATTACCATTCCCTGACAGTGACCCTTTAGATTTCGGAGTCAATGTGTGTAAATAGCTGGCAGATTTCTTTTCTTTAATTTTTTTCATTTTTTAAAATTTTTAGCAAATTTTATTGCTTTTTTAATTGGGTATTTCTATATTTGCATTTCAAATGTTATTTTTTCCCAGTTTCCTGTCCATAAGAGACCTAACTGTTCCACCTAACATTCATCTATAACCTCCCTTACTGCACCTTGATATTCCCTTGAACTGAGAGTTAAACCTAGGTTTGACCAGGAACTTCTCCTTGCTTTGGTTCCCAACAAGGCCATCCTCAGTTACATATGCAGTTGGACCCACAGGTTTGTCCATGTACAGTCTTTGAATATTGGTCTAGTATCCAAAAGCTCTGGTTCATTGGCATTGTTGTTCTTATAGGGTTGAAAGTACCTTCAGCTCTTGTACTCCTTTCTCAAAAATCTACCAACAAGAAGTCCGTTTTCAGTTCACTGCTCTGCCACAAGCATCCACTTTTGTATTTGACAGATTCTAGCTGTGTCTCTCAGGAAAGATCTATATGTGGTTCCTGAGAGCATAGCATGCACTTTTTACCTTCCTCTGTCTTATCTGGTTTTCGTCATGTATATATGTATGTATATATATATATATATATATATATATATATATATATATATATATATGTGTGTGTGTGTGTGTGTATGTATGTATGTATGTATATATATATATATGTATGTATGTATGTATATATATGTATGTATGTATATATATACATATATATAATTTTTCTTATATATTATATATAATATAGATATAGATATAGATATAGATATAGATATGGATATAGATATAGATATAGATATTGATATAAATATACATATATGTATAGATATACATATATGTATACATATACATATACATATACATATACATATACATATACATATACATATACATATACATACACATATACATACACATACACATACACATACACATACACATACACATACACATACACATATACATATACATACATACATACATACATACATACATACATACATACATATATATATATATATATATATATATATAAATTTTCCATATGGACCTAATGCTTAGAATGGGATTCATTCAGTTTCCACTCTAAATTCAAAGATATTTTTGTTCCCCATTTCAAAAAGGAGTGAAGTGTGCACATTTTGGGTGGCCTTCTTGGACTTCCAGTGGTCTATAGTCTGCATCTTCGGTATTTTGAGTTTTTATGGCAATATCTATTTTCTGTGATTTCCTACCATGTGTGTTTTTCTGTGGTTGTGTTACCTCAGTTAGTATTATATTTTCTAGATCAATCCATTTGTCTATGAATTTCTTGAAATCATTGCTTTTGATAGTCGAATAGTACACCATTGTGTAGATGTACTACACATTCTGTATCCATTGCTCTGATGAGTCCCATTAGGGTTCTTTCTAACTCCTGGTATCATGAATAAGGCTACTATGATCATCGTTGAGCATCTGGTTTTTTTTTTTTTTTTTTTTTTTTTTTTTGCATGTTGGAGCATCCCTTGCTTATATGCCCAGGAAAGGTATATCTTGGTCCTCAGGTAGTGTAATTTCCAATTTTCTGAGGAATTTCCAGACTCATTTCTAGAATGTTTGAACCAGTTTGTAATACCACCAGTGAAGAAGTATCATTCCTCTTCCTTGAAATCTTTTTCAACATCTGTCTCCAGAGTTTTTTATTTCAGACATTCTTACATGTGTGATGTGGAATCTCAGGGTTGTTTTCATTTATAGAATGCCTAAGTATGTTGAACATTTCTTTAGATGCTTCCCATATATTTGACTTTCCTCAGTTGAGAAATCTTTGTTTAGTTCTGGAACGTAATTTTAATAGGGTTATTTGTGTCTCTGAAGTCTAACGTCTTGAGTTCTTTGTATGTATTGGCTATAGCCCTCTATCAGATGGAGGGTTGGTATAGACCTTTTCCAAGTTTATTCCTTCCTGTTTTGTCCTAACAGTGTCCTTTGGCAGACCATTTTCGACTACAATGAAGAACTCTCAGTTAGCAAACTAGAACATGGACTGGCTCCGTCCTGACTTCTCTACGTGTTCAGAACAGTAACTGGTGAAACTAAACAATCATGTTATATCCCTACAAGGCAAACATATCTATAGTCGTGGGTCTAGAAAGACCTACCATTGATTCTGGGCATCTGAGAAAGAAATGTAGGCTTGTGGAATTTGCAGTTTTCATCCTGTCTTCTGTAACTACAGGCTATGGTGTTGTGAAGCGAAGATAAACCTCGTGCAGCTGTGAATAGGCCTGAGAAGGCTGATTCCTTGGATTTCTGAAGCATTGCTAAGGGATCCAGAGGTAATCAGCACTCCCCTGCTCAAAAGAGCTCTGGGAATGCTGACACTCTTGCTTTATCTCTTTATGAATCTAGGTCAAAAGATCACCTGTCAGGAATGTTCTTGAATATCCTTCAGTGTGCTAGCCTTGGAGTGCAATGAAATATTATGCAGGAGAGGTCTGAGAAACACCTGAACTCTTCCAATAGAGATCAGAGAAATGAGCTGTATTCACATTCAATTGGCTGTGTATATTCCTGGTCTTTGGCTTTGATCATGCAGATATATTGTCTCATACTTCATTATTCATGTGGCAGGGTGTAGGGGAAGCATGACCCACAATTCTTTCCCATTTTCCCATCATCCATTCTAGGGTAGTAGATTTTAGTGAAACTCTATACATTTTATATTGTAGATCAACTGACCTAAATTTTCTTCAAGAAGCTCTTCTCTATTATCCATACACCGTGTGTGTATGTGTGTGAATTCCTGTTTGTGTGCTTAAATGGTTAGTTTGTATGCAAGTTTACAGAAACCTCCTCACTAAAAGGAGTCTATGTAAAAAATCTATAAACTTTTGATGGGGCAGCATCCAAATGTTCTCCCACAACATGACCTTCTACAAAGAGTAGCATAATCTGCAATAAAATAATGCACTTGAAAGTAAAACTTGGAGGAAATGCCCTGGCATGTCTACATTATCACTGTTAAATGTGACATTTTTCTATTGGCTTCTGTGGCCTGACATGAAGGGTCTGAAGCAAAGTTGCATCCTGTTGATCAGTGAATAAGCTCAAGGAGGCTCTCAACCTGGTCACATGAAGCATATGAAAGGTGTGACAAGACAGTATCAGGCCATTGTGAAACTGCCCTCCCAATGGAAACATGGAAGTGTTGACAATCACAGAGTGGGGTCTTATATCTGAACTTTGACACCAAGCTAGGCAAAGTGTAACCTGTCAGTTAGCTTCCTGAGTGCCATCCACAGTCCAACGGTAGGCTCAGATGAAGCACCGTTGAAGATAGATTCTGTCCCTTGTGAGCTGCATCTCAGGATATGTGGAAGACTATTCAGCCTAATGTGACATGGGAGATCAGAGTAATGAGATGCAGATTGAGGGGAAAAATCTTTGTTTTTTTTTTGTTTTGTTTTTTTTCTGGACCACCATAACTACATTATCCAGGCTAAGGATTTGCTCATGGAAGTCTAGTGTCTCACATTGTTATAGGCAAATCTGTATGAAGTCTCAATAGCACAACTATCTCTAGGGTTCTTTCTTAGTTACTGAGATTTACAGGCAGTCATTTACAACTTGTCTTCTAGATTGACAAAATATTTTCTGGCTTCCTGTACACAAGGCATATTCTTTCATTCTCTCCCTGTGTATGTGTCTTTCTCTGTCTCTCAGTCTCATCTCTCTGTCGCTGTCTGTCTGCCTCTCTGTCCTATTTTTCAACTTTCCTATAACACTCTTTAGTAATAACATATTTCATGTCAGTTTATGCACTTGCTTCTCTCATAAACCCAGTTTAATCTGAATTTGCTGTCTACTGGAGAACCACAATTAAAAATAGAATTAATGTCCAAATCTACTAGACTAGAACTTTAACAACTGAGAAGACATAGAATATTCAACAACACCCAACATGCCTTGGGGCCAAGGATCATGTATGGAAGGAAAATTTTCAGAGATCCAAGAAATGCATGACAGACTGACCATGGACTGGTTTCTCTTTACAGGGACTGCCACCATCAGGAGAAAGGTAGCATGATGCTTTAATAAACATTCATCATGTAATAATACCTAGTTTCTTCCCTTACGTTATCCTTCCTTGTCTGTATTTTCCTAATGGATGTTGTACATAAATGTAGTAGTGACTGCCTTTCAGGAGTATAGAATTTGTCACATGTGGCACACAACTGAAGAACTTGACTTTTCTTCCCTGGCTGAAGCTCCTTACCAATGATCAACAACATCTTTTTCCCTATGACTGCTGCTTTGATGTGTGTGTGTGTGTGTGTGTGTGTGTGTGTGTGTGTTTCTGTCTGTCTGTCTGTCTGTCTGTCTTTTTGTCTTTGTCTCTGTCTGTCTCTTTCATCCACATAATACCTCTCTATCCTTCAGTTTCACTTCTTAATTGCTCATTCCAAGATTGACCCATCATGCTTTATCTGAGTGTTTGCTTTTGATAACTCAAATTACACCAGTGTTAATAAATGCACCTGTAGCCAGAACTGTGTCCTACTGATCATATCACAACCAGCCTCATGGCTAAAATAAGTAATTTTCGAGGCTCTGAGGGAAGTTTTTATCAGAATTTAAAAGTTTTCTGTATTTTTACTACCCTATCCAAACTGTAGTAGTCTGTGGATCTTCCCCAAGTCTTTGCTTAATTGTATTTATCTATGTACCTGGCCTACGGGGAAGACACCATCCCAATTCTCCAATATTACTTAGCAGGAGGAATAGATGAAGAATTTGGAGAAATTGGTCATTTAGCTACAGAAGATGTCGCCTGAGATAGATTAAATGTGTCGAATCAACGCATCACTGACAAGCATTCTGAACAATGTTCTCAGTTTATTTTCTTCTTTGTCATTTTGAGTGTGCTACTTAAGGTGGGGAGGACCATTTGTGGGTTGTGTTTGAAAATTGAGTCTTCAATATCATGCATGAAGTTGGTAAAAATACAATAGATCAGTGATATCTCTGGGTTAGAAGGGATAGAGATAGAAATTCTTAACTTGTATCTCAGGCAAAGATCCTGGAAAGGGCAACTTGGCTTGTTTATTTGGATAAGATCTAGTTAATGGGTAGTTATGTGCCGTTAAAGGGGACTCTCTTCTGGATACGCTAATGTATGCTGGAATTTCCATGGTACTCTCTGTGATGTCACTAGTGTTATGGAAACAGAAACTGCCCTTGTGGCATTTACTTAGTACTTATTGGTTTACCCACACAAATGTTTTTCAGGATGATGAAACTATTTACAGAGAAAACAGAGAGCATGGAGAGACAAAAGAGAGAGGAAGAAGAAATTAAGATACTTTCTTGTTATACAAGTGAAAACATAAATTATGTGGTGGAAAAGGGCAAGTGAGATTAGTGGGCTGGTTCTGAGGAGCTTCCTAGAGGAGGTGATCTTGTCTCAGGCCTTCTAGGAGTAGAACTTATGACCTGAAGTCTCTGGATTACTAAAGAAGAGAACCAATTCCAGGAATATCTATTGAATTGTGGCAGACAGCCAAGAATTTTCAAGCATGCAGCTGGTCAACTATGAGTTCCTTAATTTCATTCTGAATGAGGAAGAATACCAATAAGAGCCACAAGGATAAAAGCTTTGACTCTCAGGATAGAGTATTGAATTTTATCTTCAGGGGATTCCTGGACATGACATTGGAATTTTATGACAAGGGTTACTCCCCTGGACATGCATCAAGGTCTCTGACTCTTTGCCTTGAATATACATGATTAAGGCTTCTTGGTCCTAAACACTATGGACTCCAGGACTTACCTGCATCCCATCAGATGCGAACTGAAAATGTCTTCCATTTCTTCATGTCTTGTTCTGATTTTGTTGTTAAGGGCAAGGGGTACTGCAGAAGGGAGTGATGCATATGTCTAGCGATCATGGTTGGGAGAAAGAAAATAGCTAATAGGTCCATCTTGAAGAGAGCTTTCCTCCCCTTTCAGTGCTTCCAAGTATCTGTAGATTTCCCCTTTTGTCATGCTTCATTGGAGGACTCAGCATTTTCTTTCCTGTGTCTGGGCCATTACTATGCATGTTCCCTTTTGTTTCTCTACAGGGTCTGCTGTGAAATGGTCATCCCAACCTTCTACCATCAGTGAGCTAGTACAGCAGATTTTAGAAGTTGGAGAAACTATCTAATGAGCTCCAGAAGATGACCTGTGAGTTGGGTAAACTCCCAGGAATGCTGACCCTTTGCACCAACAGGATTTGGACAAAAGATAACCATTATGCCCACTTCTTAGTTGACTGTCCTGTACCCTCTGTGTTGACCTCAGTTTTCTCACACCATCGGAAAATGCAACTGTAATGTCCTCTTGTACAAACTAATTTTCTTGTGTGCCTCTCAGAGTCAGGACATGAAGAAAGGATAGGAGTGTGATAAGAAGCTATTTAATTTCTCAGAAAATCAGAAGCTGTGTTTTGAATAAAAGTCTTGGGATATGGCAAGTAATGTGTGAGCTCTCATCATGGATTTTAATAGACAGAGAATGCATTTTCTGTCCTCAGAAGAATACAAAATTCTGGTCAGCTACAGAAGCACAGTAACTTAAATTTAGATAAGTAAACATTTATTTATTTATTTTAAAGATTTATTTTATTTGATTTCTATGATTATTCTGTAACTGTCAGACACAACAGAAGTAGCATCAGATGCCATTATACATGGTTGTATGCCACGACGTTTTTGCTGGGAATTAAACATATGACCTATAGAAAAGCAGACAGTGCTCTTAAATACTGAATCATCTTACCAGCCTAAATTACTTTTGATGTTGATGGTGATTGTATTGATGATGATGGTGGTGATGAAGAACCTACAATAAGGAAGACATCATCAAAGCTGCCCATCCTCCCCAACACTAAAGAAAGAAAAAATTTACTTTGTCTTGGTTATGGAGATTTTTTTGTTGACTGGGCTCATAGCTTCAGACCTGAAGACAGGTAGACTATGGAAATGGGAGCTCCTTTTGGAGGATTCTGCTTATCTTGGAGTAATTGGGAAATACTGCGCAAGCGTAAGATGTTGGTCCACCACTTATCCCTTACTGAGAATATAGTCTCCTGGGAACTTGGTAAGCATGGTAAGCAGGCATGGCTAACAAGTCAATCCAGGTCGGTAAACGTTTGTCCATTAGGTATACAGGGGGAGCATTTATTGACTAAGCTGAATGTATCTCCTCTCCACTATGTTCTAATCCCAAGCAAGGAAAGTTTTGTTTATTTTGTCTATCCTCTGCCCCAGCAAGTGTTTTTCACATTCTGTATGGAGTTTCTTCACTGATATGAACCTTGTGAGAATGGAGGGAGCCAAGGAAAGCCACAGACAATAACATTCTACATTCAAGAAGATCAAGGCCTTCTCATAAAAAAAATGATCCTTTTATCTATGAATTGAGCAATGTGGTAAATTGCTACCAACCTCTGGTCATGCAGCTGATATCTGGTACACAGGCCTATTGACTAACTATTCCACGGGGGAAAGAAAGCATCAAAAATAACGTGAGATAAAAAAAGAAAACTTCAAAATGAGTCAGAACTCTGATACCTAGCAGTAACTTGTCCCGATAAGGGTCACAAATAACATGAAGGGTATTATCTTGAGCAAGAGTTACTCTGCTGGAATTGTCAGATGTTCATATGCGCTTGAAAATCTTTCACAGAAGACTGTATTGATATCATACACTAGTCCAGAAAGACCATACCCCAAAGTATATTATTCTTTCGGCAGTACAGTGTTGCAACTACTTCACATCACACATTTGTATGTGAGGCTGAAATTAATGTTCTACATAGATGAAAGCATCCCCTCAATCCTTGTCTTAGTAATTTTTTTAATTTAGAAAATGTCTGAGAATTCATCAGTTCCACAACTGAACTGAAGTAACAGTTCTTCTGACTGTATACATAGAGGACATCTGAGTAGTAGTTGATATTTTTAGTCAGTGACGTCCCCCATGGATCTGTTTGAGCCTGAATAAGCATGCATAGTCATATTTTAGCTTAGAGAATCATGTAGTATCCAATCTATTACAGGATCTGTCTGCTGTAAATATTTTTCTTTTACACAGGTGAAGGAAGGTGCATAAAAGTGTGTATATCAAATGTTGAAGATACTGCACCATCCATAGATGAAAATATTTTCATTTACACAGGTGAAGGAAGGTGTATCAAAGGCAGTATGTCAAAGGTTGTAGATATTACAACATCCGTAGATGAAAATATATCAAGAAGAATTGCATAGGACTACACAGATTGATCTACGTATCCCCACACAATTCTAAGCCAGGAGGGACAAGAAAACACTTCACATGGAAACTTAGAATAATCTGATGCTACTGTATGTAGACTATTAATAGATAATGAAAAACAATCTAAAAAGGACATGCATGTATACAAGATGCTATTCAAAAAGAAAACAGAGGCAGTTTGCAACCTACGTTTAGCACAAAGAGATTGATTCCCCACTTTACAGATTATGATCAGAACCATTCAGTATTAAGAAAACTATATTAGAACTCACTTGCATATTATAACACTGTATAACGAGGTAGTCACAGCAAACATGACATTCGGGAAGCATAGCCTGAACTTGCCAAGAGTGGAGGGAATGCATTTATCTGATGTTTTCTGGCCATGAAATTCAAATGTCTAAAATACCATCTGGATTTGCAATTACAGAACAGTAAATACTTAATGAGTTATAGGACAAAATTTGAATCTATATTCTCCAAAAACTATTTATCATTGAGCTCTGAATCCCTATGGAGATTGGAGGATATGAGGAGTTTAATCTGTGACCCAGAGGGATAAGTAAATGGTGCTACTTGAAGTGATTAGATATGTTAAAGAGGCATGCAAAACAATAGAGACCATGGTATCTTTGAACAAGTGTGCTTCCCCAACATGTACCAGGATTTACCATGGAGTGACCTAGACACACACACACACACAAACACACACACACACACACACACACAAACACACACACACATATCTACAAATAATTAACTTGCTCTGTGCTGTGTGTGGCATGCTGGATTTATACAAATTATGAAGTGTATTCTCCACAAGTAAGTTTGAACCAAATGTCAATGAAAGAATTCAGAATTCCTCTTCTTTCTTGAGAAAGCATTCTGTTCATGAGTAATGCTTACATTTTAAATTTAAGAGGGATGACTTGAAAACAGTAACAACTGAATCCCACTTTTAAAACAGCATTTGCAAGATGTCTAGGGACTCAATTTTGATTTTATGGACCTGTAGTTGCTCAGTTCTCATGATTGTAGAATTGAACCACGTCATTACTAGACATAAGTGTGTAGGGACAGTAAGAACTTTCACAATTCTTCATGTTGAAAAACCTAAGAAACCGTACTGGCAACAGCTTAATTCAAAAGGGAGAAACTTGTGCTTGGGTAAATCCTGTACCTAAGACTGAGCAGATAGTTCAAAGCCAAGGAGAAACATTGTATCTAAATAAGGACTTCCTGAATCAGAACCTGTCACTAAAATGAAGAAAGCTAAGGGCTTCAGGCAATATGCATTAGGAAGACTTTGAATCGTAGAAATTATATGCTATTAATTTAGTGGTACACATTGAGAGGACGAATTTTTAAAATCTTGATCTCCTTGGGAGTGAAAATATTTGATCTCAGTAAATGCTGTAGCTCAGGTAGGAAGGGGAAGTGAGTTTCCATTCACTCTTGGAATTCCCTTCACATGAGAGGGATTCAAAGAAGTGTTGAAGCACATCAAAAACTGCTGGGCATCCAGGAGGAGTCTCAGAGGGTTAATTCATTCTTGTTATGAGGGATTTTCAAGTTTATTGTTGGAAATCAGTCAAGAGAGATTCAAAACCTAGAAACCAAATTCTTTACATATCTCATATTAGCCTTGGAAGATCTTGACCTGTAAAGGCCCCAAAGAGGCATAGCTACATTCATCTTTAAAACTCTATTACAGTTGATGACTGACTGCCTTCAGGCTATATACCAAGGGCAGCCACAGGGTATGACTGTGGTGATAAATCTTCAACAAGAGAATGCTGCTTAGCTTAATTATTCTGTTTTTTTTTTTTTGGTTTGAGTTTTGTTTTCATCAGGTATTAGCTTTGTTTGGTTTGATTGGAAGTTTTGTCACTCATTTTTTTTTTAATTTTTGTTCTGGTGAATTTTCACTTCGGTTAAGGTCATGCACTTTATATTAAGTTTGTATCATTTTAGCACTTTTTGAAAAAAGGTAATATATATTTTTTAGAATAAATTGTGTTTTACATTTCTTAAGAAGCTTGTTATTTTATTTGTGGTGTAGCCATCCTGAAATCCGACAAGCCATATGTGGAGATAGGTCACTGAAACATTCAGGGGCCTTGGGATTGATAATTTGTTCACAACAAGCCAGAGGTACACATGTGGATTGGACTTTCAAAGTCATTAATATGGCCCACTGTGGATACCAATTTCATGAAGGAAAAGGTATCCTTGATGCATCCTTCTGGTCATATGTTTAGGTTTTCCTAAAATATAGTACTCTAGGGGTGATCATAGAGGGCAAACTAGTGAGAGATTCAATAGTTTTGCTCTACTGATTCTCAGGAAATGAAAACATTCACCAATGGAGTAAAAAAAGAAATCAGGAAAACCAGACCTATCTGTCTCTGGTTTTATGAAATATAGTCACAGTGGGAACCACTTGGGAGAGATAATGAATTCGATGTTTCTAAAAACCTTTTTTATACCTAGTTTTTATGTTTTTGGACTTGAATATATATTTGGTGCCTATTTTGAATAGTTGTCTGGTTCAGTTTATTATCATTAACATTATTATTGCTATTATTTATTTTATTTTTTATTTTTTAAATGTTTATTAACTTGAGTGTTTCTTATTTACCTTCCCGATTGTTATTCCCCTTCCTAGTTTCTGGGCCAACATCCCCCTACCAACTACCCATCCCTTCAATATGGGCTTCCCCTGCACATTCTCCCCACATTAACACCCTCACTCCAACAATCATGTTCACTGGGGGTTCAGTCTTGGCAGAACCAAGGGCTTCCCCTTCCACTGTGGCTCTTACTACCGATTCATTGGTAATTATGAGTTTGGAGCCCACGGTCAGACAAAATATAGTCTTTAGATAGTGGCTTAGTCCCTGGAAGCTCTGGTTGCTTGGCATTGTTGTTCATATGGGGTCTCAAGCACCTTCAAGCTCTTCCAGTCCTTTCTTTATTCCTTCAACGGGGGTCCTGTTCTCAGTTCAGTGTTTTGCTGCTGTCATTCACCTATGTATTTACTGTATTATGGCTGTGTCTCTAAGGAGAGATCTACATCTGGTTACTGTCAGTCTGCACTTCTTTACTTCATCTATCTTAATTAATTGTGTGGCTGTATATGTATGGGTCACATGTGGGGCACACTCTGAATGAGAGTTATTTCTGCCTCTGTTCTAAACTTTGCTCGCTATTCCCTGCCAAGTGTACTCTTTTCCTCTTTTAAAGAAGGAGTGAAGCATTTGCGTTTAAGATCTGTATGGTAAGAACTTCAAGCCTCTGAATAAAGAAATTGAAGAAGACCTCAGAAGGTGGACAGATCTCCCATGCTCATGGATTGGCAAAATTAATATAGTAAAAATGGCCATTTTACCAAAAGTGATCTGCAGATTCAATGCAATCCCCATCAAAATACGAATCCAATTCTTCAGAGGATTAGGCAGAACAATTTCCCAATTCATCTGGAATAAAAAAAACCCAGGATAACGAAAACCTCAAGAATAAAATTACTTCTGGGGGAAACACTATACCTGAACTTAAGCAGTATTACAGAGTAATAGTGATAAAACTGAATGGTTTTGGTACAGAGACAGACAGACAGACCAGTTGAATAGAATTGAAGACCCAGATATGAAACCACAAACCTATGGTCATGTGATTTTTGACAAAGGAGCCAAAACCATCTAATGGAATATAGATAGCATTTTCATCAATTGGTGCTGGTTCAATGGGACGTCTGCATGTAGATGAATGCATATTGATAAATGCTTATCACCCTATAAAAAGCTTAAGTCCAAGGGGATTAAGGACCTCCACAGCAAACCAGATGAACTGAAGCTAACAGACGAGAAAGTGAGGATGCATGTCGAGCACATGGGCACTGGAGAAAATTTCCTGAACAAAACACCAATGACTTATGCTCTAAGATCAAGAATCAACAAAGGTGATATCATAAAACTGCAAAGGTTATGTAAGGCAAAGGACATTGTTACTGTTTCTTTTTTACATAAGTGTTTTGCCTGCTTTAAGTGCTATGCACCATATGCATGCAATTCCCATGGAAGCCAGTTGGGTGAGAGAATTCCACATGGAATTGGATTACCCTTTTGGTTCTATGCTTAGGAAATGCTCAAAATGCACGAGCTATGTTTCCAGCCCCTGTGCGTGACTTTTATACTTTCTTTTGTACTGCATTAGTTTATCTGGATCAAACTCAACCAAAGAGAGAAGTTTATGAGACCTACAGGAATACATATATGGTATAGACATGGTTATTGTCTAAACTGGCAGTCATCCATGTAGGTTATTCGTGGATACAGCATTATACCTCAGCATCTCTAAAGTCTCAAATCTCTTCCTTGGTGACAATGTAGATTAGACCCATCAGATGTAATGAAGAATTGAAAAACTCTACTAGTGCTGAAAGTGGAAAGGAAATCACATTGATGTATCATAAATGCAGTGCTAAGAGCAAGATTCAGACTAGTCTGGGGGGATTCAGCCTGCAGTGGAGAAAACAGACATTTGGTGAAAATGAATCAGTTCAAAAATAGGAAGGGAGAAAGGTAGTAGATATTGTTCTAATAGATTCCTCAACATTTAAAATGTGTGTCTCCCAGATCAGTGAATGACTGTTATAAAGCAACTCCTGCAATGATCTTTTGAAACAAAACATTAGCCTGAGAATTAATGTTTGAAAGAATTAATTCTGTGTCTCCCCAGTCTGTTGCTTTGAAACTAAGAGTCAAAAGTATCCATTCTATGGTATGTATATTGTATATATAAATATAAATATAAATATAAATATAAATATAAATATATATATATGGTATATATAATATATATATATATATATATATATTTGCAGGATATATAAGGAGTTTCTTCATTTCTGAGAATGAGGTTTTCTGCAGGTGAATTGTGTCTGCAAGAAAGGTAATTTTGGATGACTCTTGATACCTGAAATCCTTCCCTAGGATTTCATGATTGAAAGAAATAACAAACTTCAGGCAACTTGTCTCAGATTTTTATATAGTTCAGTTTTCCTGGTCTTGGTCCAAAAAAGGAAAGACATCTGGTTTTCCAATTTTTGTTTATCCTTTAATTCTTCTACATGATGCCCTCTTGCAAATATATTACTGTGTATTGACAGATTACTATTTCTATTTTTATTCTGTTACCAAGAACTATAGAAAATAAGAAGGACTCTATCAAAGCATCATATGAAAATCATGCTAAGGGAATGTGGCCATTGGAAATGTGTAATTGAGCTGAACCTCTTATTGGACACAGACAGAACTAAAAGGTCTTCTGTAGATTGCTGGTGCAGAAGCCGGTATTCCCTAACAGAACATAAAGGATGAATCTCTCTGTAGAGAGAAAAGGGATTTGTCACAATGAACACAGGCCATGTACCATGTAATTTAACAATGGCTGGCTATTTGGAAAGTCCTAGAATCCATTAGATTATTGATCCAAAATCTAGATATCTCATCTGGTCATTAGTATATGGATAAATCTTCAAAAAAGGTTCTAATGTCTGTGAGTGTTTGGTAGCAATGTGAGTGCAAGCAGGAAAAAGGAAAAGCTTCTTTCTACTATGTTTTCTATGGGCTTCAAGTTGAGTTCATGGTTTAGAATACATTGGGATTGCGATTCTCAACAGACCAGTATTTTCAGCTGAACTTACTTTGCTCGGAAGCTGCAGCCTGTCAGCATGACTCATGTGTATGTGAACTGCAAGATCCAGTCTCGAAAGGCAGTCCTGTTAATCGATTCCCACTTGTAACTTTTTGCAGAAATATTCAAGAAATTCTCAATCATCTTCCTTTCAAACATGGTGTTCTAGGACTTGTAGAAATCACAGCCACTAACAACACCAATGTGATTCAAGATTACTGACAACAGCTCAGTGGAGTGAGAAAAGTTCCTTGATTTTTCATAGGTAAAGAAAGAATGCATAGGCAGACACAGTGATCTCATCTCCCTCCAACAGCATGTGGAGTTGATGACGTGGCTGAAGAAAATTGGAGCTCTGCAGTTATGAAAGGGTTGGCAGTAAAAAACCCATGCTGACAGCAGACATTCAGTCATGCTGAGGCCAGTGCACCTGAGAGATTATGTGCATCATGAAGGATGTCAGTATTTTCTTATGATTGGAATTTTCTACAAATTGGTTTTATTCTATTCCTCACTGCTAAAATTTGATGCTGTTTGCCTGAAAATATGAGGTAGGGAAACTTAACAGATCACACAGCATTGACTATCCATTCTTCATGTGCTGATATGTCTCTACCTCTAAGCCCATATTTAACAATCCAGTGCATCTAAATCTCCAGTGAATCAGTTACTGTTTTTCTACCATGCTGATCTGATGAGGTCATTTTGCAGAAGTCCACTTCCTAATGTTTATTAAAACAATGAACACTGTGAAGATGTTTATGATCTACATACTGGCCTTTCCCTCCCCCAAGCATCTACTCCTGCATTTATAGCTCTCAGCAAGTGTTCTCAACCTTTCCCTACCACATCCCACAGAAGTCCACACTTGTATGAGGATTCTCTCTGAAAAACAGATGAAGAGCTTTAGCAGAGTTGATCCTCACTGTATTAATATTAAAAAAAACAGCAGACCATATGATGAATTGTGCTCTGTTCAGAAACTGGTTAATTGCCAAGAAAATCCCAAACAGTTGTGAGTTGATTCTAGTCAGAGTACTAGAAAATTCAAATATGAAATGCAAAATTTCAGAGCTCTACTTCAAAGACTGTCTAAGAAAGACAGAACACCATCCTAAAATATTTATTTCATTCACACTTTTACATTTTGCTTTGAAGTCTTGCAATGACGTTTATTAATCATTGAACTGCAGGTCTCTTCTCTGGTCTCCAGTCAGAAGGATTCATCCCTAAAAAGATGTATCTGCAGATGACTAAAAAAATAAAAATAAAGAATAGATCTTGATTAATGTTCTTGGTTAAAGATGCAACGTCCTACCACAAAGATCAGATTAGAAGTAGATTTGATATATATATATATATATATATATATATATATATATATATATATATATATATATATATATATGCATGTGTGTGTGTGTGTGTGTGTGTTAAATTAGACTTGTATGTCTGGTATTTCAAGAAAGTTTACCTGGCTGAAAATTATTTTTAATGTTGTCTTGAATCTGTTCAGAAAGAATTTGTTGAGAATATGTGTGTATCGGTGTAAATTAGTCAGTAATACTCAGTCTTCCTCTCTGAGTATGCCCACCAATATGTTACCCTGCTCTTATTATTTTAAATTGATAATAACTGGAGTAGCTAAATGCTGGAAGAAGATTTGTCCAGTATACTCTGGTCGGTTTAAAGATTGGATATGCCAAAGATGAAAAGAGTTATCTTTGGTTCCTTTATTGAATTTCCTTTAATGAAATGAATGTTTTAAAAAGAAATATTAAAGACTATAGCCATACCTGAACAGATTTTTGTCACAGGTTATTTTTCGTGTTCTCACTCTGCGTAATTTCACTATAGAGTCATGCAATATTGTTAGTATATCTGAGTCATTCATCACATTAAATCATCCACTAATCTTCAGCATGTTCAATTTGATACTATCCATAATATAACCTGTACCAAATTTCCACTTTAATTCCTTTTCTGCTCTATTACACTTTGATGTCATTTTTTTCTAGCATTTGCCATGGATTTAGAAATAAACATTTTATGTAGTCCATTCAGAATCACTTGTAAATAATCTTCAACAACATTCACTCAATATGAAAGTTCAGGTCTTTTGCACTTTTTGTTTACAATTGCATGAAGCACTTCCCTGAATGAGGTCTTCTACAAGCTCTGCTTTCTCTTCCAGAAGTGTTCTTCCTATGCTTCCTGTCACATAGCCAGCTTTCCGTTTTAGGTCTGAGTAGAACTAACACTTTGTAACAACTTTGTTTTTCTTGTCTAAAGTTTCAATGGAACAAACTGTTGGTAGAAAATTTATTGGTGGAAAATAGATCTTTTTGTTATCTCATATAAAGAGCAATAATAAAATGTTTGATGTTGAAAATAGTATTGAAAGCAGAGAAGGTGATAGTGATCACATTTGTGACAGAGAAATAATATTACCTGTATGAGAGCAATGTTAGTAAAGATTAAAAAATGATGGATCATGATTAATTTTCATGATAGCACTTGTGGATCTCTTAGAGACTTAAATATAGTTATAAGATTTGGGGTAGAATGCAGAGCAGGTTGGAAAGTAGCTGAAGATTTGCAAATACAGACAAAGTATGATGTTATGGCTTTAAGTAACAAAGACGAGATGATGGGAGAATTTGACAGATTAACGTAAAGGAACTAAGTATTTCATCTCTGTTAATTACCTGAGGGTATGTGTCAAATAGACATTTTATTTTAAAGATTATGGCTGACAAATCTTCCTATAGGTATTAAGATATGAACATAATTCACATTTACAATTTTGCTTCATATAAGAAAATATTTTCACATTTTAATACTAATTATTTCATGATTGATATTCTGAGTATGTGACATTTGTCTACTTTTCATGTGTGATCTTTCATATATGTAACTATGTATGTATGTATGTATGTATGTATGTATGTATCTATCTATCTATCTATCACTCTGATCTATCCTGTATAGCAATCCATTTGTTATATTTTCTACCTCACATATGTCATTTAGTATCCTGAAATTATATCACATGATGGAAAAGCTAATTAGATATGTATCATGCTAAAACACATATACAGTCACATTACCAAACTAAATCTTTGTGTTTTATGAAATAGATGAAGAAATTTGATAGTATAAAAATTAATTACCTACCTTGAATCTATTTTCTGAGCTGTAACTTTAAAATGAATCAAAATTTATGAAACAGCTTTTAAGATTCTTGAGTACTAATGCATATATGTGAAAAGTTTCATAAAATTAGAAAGTAGAGTGCATTATGTTACATAAATATATATATATATATATATATATATATATATAAACACATATACAGATACAAACAGATGTTATATATACATATATATAGAGAGATAGATGTGTCCACCTACATGTATATACATATATACATATATAAACATATATACATATTTTATTACATACACATACAAAAAGAGACATATATATATACATATAAAAACATATATAACTATGTCCTTATATACACATACACATATACAAATGTATACATGTATACATATATACATAAATACATTCTTTTACAACCAAAAACTTTGCTTTGGGAAGAATATTCCTAGGCATAATGTACATGGGATAGCCAAATAAGAGAAAAATGATGTTATTATCAAATGGCTCTGTTTGATTACTCATTTCTGCTGGTTTAACATGATGATGGTTCTACAAATCTGATTTTGGTACTTGGAGATTATATGTACTACTCTAACTCATTCATACTCTTACTCCAAAAATAACTGATTGCTTAATAAATTTCCAGTACATGTCTAGAAAATAGGTTTATAAAAAATATATATAGTTTCTGCTTTCCTTCAAGGGCTTCACCATCTACTGAGGATATAATCAAATATCATTATTTATTAAGACTATAATCTATGCTAAGTATTTTCTTCATATTCTATCATTTTGCTCCTCTAAAACTCGACTTAGGTATCAGTACACTTAATTTTTTAAATACAAGAAACAAAAGTGTAAAAAAGTCCCCTTGAAAATCAGGAGTACTGGAGTTAAAATTCAAATTCACATAATATATTGCTCAAAATCATTTTTAAAAATGTATGGCATTGGGGATTTAGCTCAGTGGTAGAGTGCTTGCCTAGCAAGCACAAGGCCCTGGGTTCAGTCCCCAGCTCCAAAAAAAAAAGAAAAAAGAGAAAGAGAAAAAAATGTATTATACTTGCTGTCTTGAGTCACCAAGTTCAATAATTTTCTTGGTAAAATATAAACCAAAATAAAAGCCAAGGGAAATATATTAATAAGATACAATTACAAATTGTTTTTCCACTCACTTATTACCTTTCATATCATTACATTTAACACAGAACTATAAAAAAATATAAAACCTCTTCCACCAATTTCCAACAACCGTGTGATAATTGTTTGGAACTGATGGAATTTTATAGATGAAAATTGAAATAAAACTGTCAGTTTGTGACCCTGCTGGTACAGATGCTTTAAAAACATGTATATTTAGGTTGAGTTTCTACAATATAAACCGGACTTATCCCTACAACTAGATGGCATGTGCTTTTGGCCAAACAGAATAGGAAAATTAGCAGATGAGCTCCATGTTTTTCCATATTGTTTTATAAACTTGCTTGAAATCGTGGTTTTGATAATTATCATCTTGACGAAAATCACCGTCAGGCTAGCCCATTCAAAAACAACTTGTTATCACCTTTTGTTAACTAATTCAATTTTTTTTAATACAAAGGTAAGAATAAGGAACTGCTATTGAGGTGGTTGTTAAGGGTTTGCAGTACCATTACAGCTCATAAGTTGTAAGTGTTTTTAAACATGTTATATTGGAAACATGGTCAAAGGATCTACACTGTCTTGATTTTTCTCAACTGATAACATATTGGATTACCCGTTTCAACGTTAGCTGCAATAACTGTAAAGGATTGGAATAGTGTCTATCCCTCTGAAGAGAAAATGATGTACAGGATTACTCAGCTACATTAATGAATTTGTAGCAGCAGCAAACGTTTCAAACAAATTGTGTTGTTCCAAGGGAAAGTTGGCTACAAAGACTATGGTAAACAAATAAAGCAGCAGCCACAATGTTTGTGGATCTTAACTCTCTGCTGATTTCAATTCCGTGAGATGGGCACAGCATAAAACTTCTCCCTTTCTATGCTACTTACAGAAGCCTGGTTGCTTTTTACTTGTTTGTGCCACTGCTTCTTTTTCCTGTATATTATGAGAATTCTAAAAAATTTTACTACTAGTGTATTCATGAAATGTTTACTAATGGAACAAGCTGCCTCTGCTAACCTGTGTAATGAAATTCTGTATTCCAGACAACAAAGATAGGAGTTGCTCCAATGAACCTTTTTGAACAGGTCCACCACTACTACCCCCAAAGCCCCCATCCTTTTTTTTTAACCTTGCGTGGGAGGGGATACAAAGTATGTTAAGCTTATAAGAGTCATCATCTTGGAAAAAATAAAGTTTTAGTGTGAGAATGTATCAGCTATGGTCTGTCCTTTGAGTGTAGTAATATCACTCAGGCATTTGATGTGGGCTATATGGAAGGACCCTGAGGATGCCAAGTTAACTGCAAAAAGACAGGTATTTTCTGGTTCTGCATATATCAATGAATATAAACTTTTTATCATCACTGCTATGAAGCAGGAGGTTTGGGGTCTGGGGGATAGAGAGAAGGAAGATGGTTACTATGTGTAAAACACATGGCATCTCAGCTTCATAAATTCAGAGATCTGGATAAGAGAGGGAGTGAGAGACACACACCAGAGATGCTGAGCACTATACCAAAAATGGTAAAGTGGTAAGTTTTGTGCTGCATATATTTCGATACCAAACCAAACCAAAGAAAGCAAAAAACAAATAAAGAACCAACTATGAGTATGTATAAAGATCTGACTGGAGGAACTTTGACTGAGGCACTCAATGTTCAACACTAAATAAACAATCTAAAATAAGTGATGACTCACTCATGGACCTGGCCACCACGTAATCTTGACAATAGTATTTTGAAACAGCATTGAATCCCACAGAAAGTGTTCATTGCACAATATATGGACAATATTTGCATGCATTTTTTTATTCGGGGGGGGCAAGCTCTGAGTACATGTGTTCAGGCATGTGTGTCAACATTCAGCTTCCTGAGGTCCAGGCGCACTGACCATTTTTTCCTGCTGTAGGACAATACTGAGACCACTGAATCATAATAAGCTGTTGTCCAGTGAATGAAGAAGGAAGTGATGGACTAAATACCAACCAAAGAGTACACATGGGGGCATCCATGGCTTCAGCCACATATATAGAAGAGGATGGCACTGTCCACCATCAATAGGATGAAAGGGCTTGGTCCTATGAAGTCTGGTTTCCCTAGAGTAGGGGAATGATAGAGTGTTGAGGTGTGAATGGGCAGGCAGGATTCGTAGCAAACTCACAGAAGCAGGGGGAGGTTGGATGGGAGAGAGGGGAACCAGGAAAGGATATAATATTTGAAATGTAAATACATAAAATATCCAATTATAAAGAAGGAAATGAGTGAGAAAGGAACAGCAGGCTTACTTCAAAGGAATGAAACAGTTTCTAGATGCTGGTATAAGTTAAAAGATTCAAGCGTCTTTGTTATGTATGAAAGACAAGGATCAGCAGATTATAGTATTTCATGTTTTTAAAGAAAAGCAAGTGAAATAATAGTTCCATTTTCTTGTAGGAACATACAGAATAATTGGAAAGATAAGTAGACATCTGATATATTATTGGTTAAAGCATCACTGACGTATCATCCAACATAGCTTAAACGAATATCAGAAAGGTTTTCACGGGATAAGGCAACAACAGAATGTGGTAGGTCAATGTTGGGATACAGATATTGCCAATGTATTTTCAGTCACATACTTTCATTTACACTGTGAAAATAAAAAATTAATTGATTAATTAATTAATATTAATTATTGAATGAAATCCTAGGAATAAAATTCCTTACATGAAGCAATAATGTCTGTGTATATGACTTTCACCCTTAGAACAATATTAGGAGATGAATTCATTAAAAACAAAGAGTGCTGTCATATAGTTGTGGAATACAGAATCTAAAGACTTACTGTCCTGGCTAGAATACTGACTCTCCATCATCTAATCGCAAAACAAATAAGAATGTAAAAAGACGAGTGCCTCTGACAAAATACTCGGTATAAAATATACATTCAGAGTAATACTATATATATTCTAGATCTTCTAACAAGACATAGAGATGATCATTTTAGAATGAATTCATATTGCCATACAATATATTTTATTTAAAATCTAAAGATCACACGTGTGAAGTTTTTTTTTTTTTTTTTTTTTTTTGGTCAGGACTGTTTTCCAGCTAGTATGCATTAATCTTCTCCTGACTCACCGCTTTAGTTCTACTTGATTCATTTTTATGACAACCTTTCAGATGCCAAATTATTGTCTGCTCTATCATAGCAACAACCATTTGTGTGTGGGTGAATTTTCAAATATGTAGAGCCAGAATAAATCTTATGTGTCATGGTGAATGGAGTTACAACAATCGCCAAAGTTAATATATATTTTAATATTAACTACAGGCATAAAGGAAACACAGTAGTACATATATTTTTGCAAAATTTATTTGTTAATATTTTGAGATAAAAATGCAAAAGCATGTTATTTCACAAAATGAGAATACCCGATTTCTAAAATGCCAGAAAATAGGACATACATTTTCTGAATATCAAGGGATTGCAAAATCAAAATTAATAAAAGTAATTTGATGGGATGACTATGTCATATGCAATATTTCTATGTCACAGGATTATTCCTTTACATTAGTACTCCTTGGTAATTTAAATCCAAAATAATCAAACTGAATTTTATTTCTTGTAAGATAGCTTAAAAAGAACCCAAAAGATTGAATTTTATTTCTTGTAAGATAGCTTAAAAAGAACCCAAAAGATATCCTATTAAATTCTTTTTAAAATTTTATACCATTAGACAAATATCTCTTTCAATAAGAGTAGAAGGACTTTTTTCTAAAGTACTTTTGCTAATTTGAGACATTCTAAAATGAATTTTGATTTCTTTTTCCAAAAGCCAATACCAATGTACATGAAGAAATTCCATCAGTAGTGAGAAAGATAATTGCTACAGTTGTTCAATAATACTTACCTTTGGTAAGTGGAATTTTATCCACTGTTTCAGAATTAATCTAAATATTGTCATTTCCATCAGTAGATATAGAAGAAACCAAGATTTAAATAAATGAAATACACTGCTATAGTACAATCCCATTAAAGTAAAAAAAAAAAAAATATCTGCCAGCTACAGGAACATTTCCAAGCAATTCAAATTGATATTCTTTATTTTTTTCTTTTTTTGGCGCTCGGGACAGAACCCAGGATCTTGCACATGCTAGGCAATCGCTCTACCACTGAGCTAAATCCCTAACCCCTCTCTAATTGACATTCTTTCACAATTTATTTTTAGATTAACAACAGTGTACAAAATACTCGCATACTTACAGTAATATCTTCAGAGTTAAGTTCACATTAAATTCAAAATTTCTCTCTAGATATAGAGTCTTATTAATTAATCTATTATTCATTTGGAAGGAGTAAAAGAGAATATGGATTGTGTTGGGCAGCAGGCCACAATCAGAAGCATCAACCGCTTTATGGTAATCTAATAGATCTGAATTTTATTTCTTCCAACAATTTTTAAACAAGATTCTCTCCTTTTAGTATTCCCAGTCTCTTGATTTCTTTTTGGATATCACAGATCCCATTATGATTGGGATAAAAAATGTTCACTATGGCATGATAATAAACTTAGTCTTAGAAATTCTCTGTTGGCTGCTATCTCTGAATAAGGAAATTTGAATCAGATAAAGTAACTTGACTCCACAGAGATGTCATACTTCTCTAATTAGCATTTGCACAATTTTACCCACAATACTGTGTCTTAGCTAGAGTTTCTATTACTTTTATGAAATACCATGACCAAGGAGAAAAAAAAGCATGTTGGGGAAGAAAGTGTTTATTATAGTTTTCATTTTCTCTTTTAAAATTTTATTTAATATAATTTTACAGTCCAGATTCCATCCCTCTCAAAGCCCATAATCTGTTCTACATCCCATACCTGCTACCCACATGCCCATCTGAGTGAAGCTGTCTCCCACTCCACCCCCAGTCTACAAGAATTCTACCCTACCTGGGAACTCAAGTGTGTTGAGGGTTAAGTGAATCTTCTCTGGTCGTGTCAAGGACCAGTACTCCAGTCTTAGGGGCTTCATATTAGCTGGTGCATGATGTCGCATTGGTGGCTCAGTGTCTGAAAAATATTGGGGTACAGGTTAGTTAACACTGCTTGTCCTCCTACAGGTTTGCTCCCTTCCTCAGCTTCCTCCAGCTTTTCCCCAATTCAACCACAGGGCTTAGCAGCTTCTGTTTATTGGCTGAGTGTAAATGTCTGCCTCTGAGTTTTTCAGCTGCTAGTTGGGTCTTTTAAAAGACAGTCATGTCAGGTCCGTTTTGTGATCATGACAAGGCATGAGTAATACTATCAGGAATTGGAGGCCTTTACAAACCCCGTTCCCAGTTATGGCGGGTCACTGGAATTCCTTTTCCTTAGGCTCTTCTCTGGTTTTGTCCCTCTTTTTTCAGACAGGAACAAAAATGGGTCAGTGTTTTGATTTGTGGTTGGCAGCCATATCCCTCACTAGATGTTCTCTCTTCCTCCTGGAATCAGACCCTACATTTTCCCTCTCCCCACACTGAGTCCTGATAGTCTACTACCTCTCAGGTCTCTGGAATATTCTAGAGTCCCCCCCACCTCCAATCTATTAGCTCCTGAGGTTGCCTATTTCCACTCATTCTGCTGGCACTCAGGGCTTCAGTCCTGCTCCCCATCAATACCTGAACATGTTCCCCTCTTCCCCTTACTGTCTCCTTTCTCATTCAGGTCCCTCACTCTCCCCTCCTGTGGTTCCTTTACTCTCCCTCATAAGTGAGATTGAGGTATCCTCACTTTGGGTGTTCAACTTGTTAAATTTTTATTTTTCCTTTCTTTAAAACTGGTTATGTTTTGTTTACATTTCAAATAACATTCACTTTCACAGTTTTCCAGTCATAAGACTCCTATCTCTTCTTCCTCCAGTTCTTCTATAATGATGTTCCCCCCTCATCAACCACCCCCATTTCCGCCACCCCCCATCATTCCCCTCACTGGGGTTCTAGCTTTGGTAGGCCAAAGATCTTCTCCTCCCATTGATGCCCAACGAGACCATCCTCTGCTACATATGCAGTTGGAGCTATGTGTTTGTCCATGTGTATCCTTTGGATGGTGGTTTACTCCCTGGGAGCTCTTGTTTCATACTGTTGTTCTTATGAGGTTTCAAGTCCCTTCATCTCCTTCAATCCTTTCTCCTATTCCTCCAACTGGGACCCTGTTCTCAAGTCAATGGTTGGACGATTGCATTCACCTCTCTATTTGACAGGCTCTGGCTGTGCTTCTCAGAAAACAGTAATATCTGATTCCTGTCAGCATGCACTTCTTAGGTCTCTAGTTTGCATCTTGAGTAGTTCGAGTGCCTTGGCTAATATTTGTTTATCAAAGAGCACATAGCAAGTGTGTTTTTCTGTGATTGAGTTACCTCACTCAGGATGATATTTCTAGTTCATTTCATTTGCCTGTGAATTTCATGAAGTCGTTGTTTTTGGTAGCTGAGTAGTATTCCATAGTGTAGATGTACCACTTTGTTTAAATCCATTCTTCCCTTGAAGGGCATCTTGGTCCTTTCCAGGTTCTAGCTACTATAAATAAGGCTGCTATCAACACAGTGAATCATGTGTCTTTGTTCTGTGTTGGACCATCTTTTGGCTATATGCTCAGGAGTGGTATAGCTGAGTGGATAGGTAGTGTAATATCCAAATTTCTGAGGAACATGCAGACTGATTTCCAGACTGTTTGTACCAATTTGCAATCGCACCAACATAGTAGGAGTGTTCCTCTTTCTCCACATCCTCACCAGCATCATTGGCACCTGAGATTTTTTTTTTTTTTGCAGAAATCACTTTTTTTTTTATTAACTTGAGTATTTCTTATATACATTTCGAGTGTTATTCCCTTTCCCGGTTTCCGGGCAAACATCCCCCTCCCCCCTCCCCTTCCTTATGGGTGTTCCCCTCCCAACCCTCCCCCCATTGCCGCCCTCCCCCCATAGACTAGTTCACTGGGGGTTCAGTCTTAGCAGGACCCAGGGCTTCCCCTTCCACTGGTGCTCTTACTAGGATATTCATTGCTACCTATGAGGTCAGAGTCCAGGGTCAGTCCATGTATAGTCTTTAGGTAGTGGCTTAGTCCCTGGAAGCTCTGGTTGCTTGGCATTGTTGTACTTTTGGGGTCTCGAGCCCCTTCAAGCTCTTCCAGTTCTTTCTCTGATTCCTTCAATAGGGGACCTATTCTCAGTTCAGTGGTTTGCTGCTGGCATTCGCCTCTGTATTTGCTGTATCCTGGCTGTGTCTCTCAGGAGAGATCTACATCCAGCTCCTGTCGGTCTGCACTTCTTTGCTTCATCCGTCTTGTCTAATTGGGTGGCTGTATATGTATGGGCCACATGTGAGGCAGGCTCTGAATGGGTGTTCCTTCAGTCTCTGTTTTAATCTTTGCCTCTCCCTTCCCTGCCAAGGGTATTCTTTTTCCTCATTTAAAGAAGGAGTGAAGCATTCACATTTTGATCATCCGTCTTGAGTTTCGTTTGTTCTAAGGATCTAGGGTAATTCAAGCATTTGGGCTAATAGCCACTTATCAGTGAGTGCATACCATGTATGTCTTTCTGTGATTGGGTTAGCTCACTCAGGATGATATTTTCCAGTTCCAACCATTTGCCTACGAATTTCATAAACTCGTTGTTTTTGATAGCTGAGTAATATTCCATTGTGTAGATGTACCACATTTTCTGTATCCATTCCTCTGTTGAAGGGCATCTGCGTTCTTTCCATTTTCTGGCTATTATAAATAAGGCTGCGATGAACATAGTGGAGCACGTGTCTCTTTTATATGTTGAGGCATCTTTTGGGTATATGCCCAAGAGAGGTATAGCTGGATCCTCAGGCAGTTCAATGTCCAATTTTCTGAGGAACCTCCAGACTGATTTCCAGAATGGTTTTACCAGTCTGCAATCCCACCAACAATGGAGGAGTGTTCCTCTTTCTCCACATCCTCACCAGCATCTGCTGTCACCTGAGTTTTTGATCTTAGCCATTCTCACTGGTGTGAGGTGAAATCTCAGGGTTTTTTTGATTTGCATTTCCCTTATGACTAAACATGTTGAACATTTCTTTAGGTGTTTCTCAGCCATTCGGCATTCCTCAGCTGTGAATTCTTTGTTTAGCTCTGAACCCCATTTTTAATAGGGTTATTTGTTTCCCTGTGGTCTAACTTCTTGAGTTCTTTGTATATTTTGCATATAAGGCCTCTATCTGTTGTAGGATTGGTAAAGATCTTTTCCCAATCTGTTGGTTGCCGTTTTGTCCTAACCACAGTGTCCTTTGCCTTACAGAAGCTTTGCAGTTTTATGAGATCCCATTTGTCGATTCTTGATCTTAGAGCATAAGCCATTGGTGTTTTGTTCAGGAAATTTTTTCCAGTGCCCATGTGTTCCAGAAGCTTCCCTAGTTTTTCTTCTATTAGTTTGAGTGTGTCTGCTTTGATGTGGAGGTCCTTGATCCACTTGGACTTAAGCTTTGTACAGGGTGATAAGCAATGATCGATCTGCATTCTTCTACATGTTGCCCTCCAGTTGAACCAGCACCATTTGCTGAAAATGCTATCTTTTTTCCATTGGATGGTTTTGGCACCTTTGTCAAAAATCAAGTGACCATAGGTGTGTGGGTTCATTTCTGGGTCTTCAATTCTGTTCCATTGGTCTATCTGTCTGTCTCTGTACCAATACCATGCAGTTTTTATCACTATTGCTCTGTAATACTGCTTGAGTTCAGGGATAGTGATTCCTCCTGAAGTCCTTTTATTGTTGAGGATAGCTTTAGCTATCCTGGGTTTTTTGTTATTCCAGATGAATTTGCAAATTGTTCTGTCTAACTCTTTGAAGAATTGGATTGGTATTTTGATGGGGATTGCATTGAATCTGTAGATTGCTTTTGGTAAAATGGCCATTTTTACTATATTAATCCTGCCAATCCATGAGCATGGGAGATCTTTCCATCTTCTGAGGTCTTCTTCAATTTCTTTCCTAAGTGTCTTGAAGTTCTTATTGTACAGATCTTTTACTTGCTTGGTTAAAGTCACACCGAGGTACTTTATATTATTTGGGTCTATTATGAAGGGTGTCGTTTCCCTAATTTCTTTCTCGGCTTGTTTCTCTTTTGTATAGAGGAAGGCAACTGATTTATTTGAGTTAATTTTATACCCAGCCACTTTGCTGAAGTTGTTTATCAGCTTTAGTAGTTCTCTGGTGGAACTTTTGGGATCACATAAATATACTATCATGTCATCTGCAAATAGTGATATTTTGACCTCTTCTTTTCCGATCTGTATCCCCTTGATCTCCTTTTGTTGTCTGATTGCTCTGGCTAGAACTTCAAGAACTATATTGAATAAGTAGGGAGAGAGTGGGCAACCTTGTCTAGTCCCTGATTTTAGTGGGATTGCTTCAAGTTTCTCTCCATTTAGTTTAATGTTAGCAACTGGTTTGCTGTTTATGGCTTTTACTATGTTTAGGTATGGGCCTTAAATTTCTATTCTTTACAGGACTTTTATCATGAAGGGGTGTTGAATTTTGTCAAATGCTTTCTCAGCATCTAATGAAATGATCATGTGGTTCTGTTCTTTCACTTTGTTTATATAATGGATCACGTTGATGGTTTTCCGTATATTAAACCATCCCTGCATGCCTGGGATGAAGCCTACTTGATCATGGTGGATGATTGTTTTGATGTGCTCTTGAATTCGGTTTGCCAGAATTTTATTGAGTATTTTTGCATCGATATTCATAAGGGAAATTGGTCTGAAGTTCTCTTTCTTTGTTGTGTCTTTGTGTGGTTTAGGTATAAGAGTAATTGTGGCTTCGTAGAAGGAATTCGGTAGGGCTCCATCTGTTTCAATTTTGTGGAATAGTTTGGATAATATTGGTATGAGGTCTTCTATGAAGGTTTGATAGAATTCTGCACTAAACCCGTCTGGACCTGGGCTCTTTTTGGTTGGGAGACCTTTAATGACTGCTTCTATTTCCTTAGGAGTTATGGGGTTGTTTAACTGGTTTATCTGTTCCTGATTTAACTTCCATACCTGGTATCTGTCTAGGAAATTGTCCATTTCCTGAAGATTTTCAAATTTTGTTGAATATAGGTTTTTATAGTAAGATCTGATGTTTTTTTGAATTTCCTCTGAATCTGTAGTTATGTCTCCCTTTTCATTTCTGATTTTGTTAATTTGGACGCACTCTCTGTGTCCTCTCATTAGTCTGGCTAAGGGTTTATCTATAGTGTTGATTTTCTCAAAGAACCAACTTTTGGTTCTGTTGATTCTTTCTATGGTCCTTTTTGTTTCTACTTGGTTGATTTCAGCTCTGAGTTTGATTATTTCCTGCCTTCTACTCCTCCTGGGTGTATTTGCTTCTTTTTGTTCTAGAGCTTTTAGGTGTGCTGTCAAGCTGCTGACATATGCTCTTTCCTGTTTCTTTCTGCAGGCACTCAGCGCTATGAGTTTTCCTCTTAGCACAGCTTACATTGTGTCCCATAAGTTTGAGTATGTTGTATCTTCATTTTCATTAAATTCTAAAAAGTTTTTAATTTCTTTCTTTATTTCTTCCTTGACCAGGTTATCATTGAGTATATCATTGTTCAATTTCCACGTATATGTGGGCATTCTTCCCTTATTGTTATTGAAGACCAGTTTTAGGCTGTGGTGGTCCGATAGCACACATGGGATTATTTCTATCTTTCTGTACCTGTTGAGGCCCGTTTTTTGACCAATTATATGGTCAATTTTGGAGAAAGTACCATGAGGAGCTGAGAAGAAAGTATATCCTTTTGCTTTAGGATAGAATGTTCTATAAATATCCGTTAAGTCCATTTGGCTCATGACTTCTCTTAGTCTGTCGACATCACTGTTTAATTTCTGTTTCCATGATCTGTCCATTGATGAGAGTGGGGTGTTGAAATCTCCCACTATTACTGTGTGAGGTGCAATGTGTGTTTTGAGCTTTAGTAAGTTTTCTTTTACGTATGTAGGTGCCCTTGTATTTGGGGCATAGATATTTAGGATTGAGAGTTCATCTTGGTGGATTTTTCCTTTGATGAATATGAAGTGTCCTTCCTTATCTTTTTTGATGACTTTTAGTTGGAAACTGATTTTATTTGATATTAGAATGGCTACTCCAGCTTGCTTCTTCTGACCATTTGCTTGGAAAGTTGTTTTCCAGCCTTTCACTCTGAGGTAGTGTCTGTCTTTGTCTCTGAGGTGTGTTTCCTGTAGGGAGCAGAATGCAGGGTTCTTGTTGCATATCCAGTTTGTTAATCTATGGCTTTTTATTGGGTAGTTGAGGCCATTGATATTGAGAGATATTAAGGAATAGTGATTATTGTTTCCCTTTATATTCATATTTGGATGTGAGGTTATGTTTGTGTGCTTTCATTCTCTTTGTTTTGTTGCCAAGACGATTAGTTTCTTGCTTCTTCTAGGGTATAGCTTGCCGCCTTATGTTGGGCTTTACCATTTATTATCCTTTGTAGTGCTGGATTTGTGGAAAGATATTGTCTAAATTTGGTTTTGTCATGGAATATCTTGGTTTCTCCATCAATGTTAATTGAGAGTTTTGCTGGATACAGTAACCTGGGCTGGCATTTGTGTTCTCTTATGGTCTGTATGACATCAGTCCAGGATCTTCTGGCCTTCATAGTTTCTGGCGAGAAGTCTGGTGTGATTCTGATAGGTCTCCCTTTATATGTTACTTGACCTTTTTCCCTTACTGCTTTTAATATTCTTTCTTTATTTTGTGCGTTTGGTGTTTTGACAATTATGTGACGGGAGGTGTTTCTTTTCTGGTCCAATCTATTTGGGGTTCTGTAGGCTTCTTGTATGCCTATGGGTATCTCTTTTTTTAGGTTAGGGAAGTTTTCTTCTATGATTTTGTTGAAGATATTTACTGGTCCTTTGAGCTGGGAGTCTTCACTCTCTTCTATACCCATTATCCTTAGGTTTGATCTTCTCATTGAGTCCTGGATTTCCTTTATGTTTTGGACCAGTAGCTTTTTCCGCTTTATATTATCTTTGACAGTTGAGTCAATGATTTCTATGGAATCTTCTGCTCCTGAGATTCTCTCTTCCATCTCTTGTATTCTGTTGGTGAAGCTTGTATCTACAGCTCCTTGTCTCTTCTTTTGGTTTTCTATATCCAGGGTTGTTTCCATGTGTTCTTTCTTGATTTCTTCTATTTCCATTTTTAATTCCTTCAACTGTTTGATTGTGTTTTCCTGGAATTCTTTCAGGGATTTTTGTGTCTCCTCTCTATGGGCTTCTACTTGTTTATTTATGTTTTCCTGGAATTCTTTCAGGGATTTTTGCGATTCTTTCAGGCATTTTTGCGATTCCTCTCTGTAGGCTTCTACTTGTTCTCTAAGGGAGTTCTTCATGTCTTTCTTGAAGTCCTCCAGCATCATGATCAAATATGATTTTGAAACTAGATCTTGCTTTTCTGGTGTGTTTGGATATTCCGTGTTTGCTTTGGTGGGAGAATTGGGCTCCGATGATGCCATGTAGTCTTGGTTTCTGTTGCTTGTGTTCCTGCGCTTGCCTCTCGCCATCAGATTATCTCTAGTGTTACTTTGTTCTACTATTTCTGACAGTGGCTAGACTGTCCTATAAGCCTGTGTGTCAGGAGTGCTGTAGACCTGTTTTCCTCTCTTTCAGTCAGTTATGGGGACAGAGTGTTCTGCTTTCGGGCGTGTAGTTTTTCCTCTCTACAGGTCTTCAGCTGTTCCTGTAGGCCTGTGTCTTGAGTTCACCAGGCAGCTTTCTTGCAGCAGAAAATTTGGTCTTACCTGTGGTCCTGAGGCTCAAGTTCGCTCGTGGGGTGCTGCCCATGGGCTCTCTGCAGCGGCAGCAACCAGGAAGACCTGTGCCGCCCCTTCCGGGAGCTTCAGTGCACCAGGGTTCCAGATGGTCTTTGGCTTTTTCCTCTGGCGTCTGAGATGTGTGTGCAGGGAGCAGTCTCTTCTGGTTTCCCAGGCTTGTCTGCCTCTCTGAAGGTTTAGCTCTCCCTCCCACGGGATTTGGGTGCAGAGAACTGTTTATCCGGTCTGTTTCTTTCAGGTTCCGGTGGTGTCTCAGGCAGGGGTCCTGCCGCTCCTGGGCCCTCCCCCACGGGAGCCCAGAGGCCTTATACAGTTTCCTCTTGGGCCAGGGATGTGGGCAGGGGTGAGCAGTGTTGGTGGTCTCTTCCGCTCTGCAGCCTCAGGAGTGCCCACCTGACCAGGCGGTTGGGTCTCTCTCTCACAGGGTCTGGGAGCAGAGAGCTGCTGCGGGCCGGGATCCGCGGGTGTGGGACTTCGCAGAAATCACTTTTAAAATATATGAGCACTTTCCTATACTGTAGGAATATGATTTAGCACAAATCCTTTAAACTGCAATATCTATAAAAATTAAGATGCAGTTAGCTTTGCAGCAAACTAATCAATCCACTTGTGTTGGTCAGGGTTCTCTAGAGTCACAGAACTTATGGGTGGTCTCTGTATAGTAAGAGAATTGGTTGATGACTTACAGTCTGTAGTCCAACTCCCCAACAATGGTCAGCAGCAGCTGTGACTGGAATTCCAAGGATCTAGCAATGGCTCAGTCCCACAAGGCAGGCAGGTCCTGAGATTTTTTTTTACATGACTATTCTTACTGGTGTGAGGTGTAATCTCAGGGTTGTTTTGATTTGCATTTCCATGATGAGTAAGGTTGTTGAAATGTTCTTTTGGTGCTTTTTGACCATTTAATAATCCTCAACTGTGAACGTTTAGCTTTGTACACATCTGGTTAGATGCTGATAAAAAAATAAAAAATAATCAATACCTGTTCATGTTTAAAGTCTTGCAACATATCAGAAATTCAAGGTCCATACATAAACATAGTAAAAGCAATATTCAAAACAAACAGTAGCCAACATCATACTAAATGGAGAGAACCTTGAAGCAATACCACAAAAATCAGGGAATAAAAAAGATTTCCCAATCTCCACTTACTTCTTTAATATGGTACTGGACTTCTTAGCTACAGAAATTAGACAACAAAAGGAGACCAAAAGGAATTCAAGAAGTCAAAATATCACGATTTGTAGAAGATAAGATAGTATATTTTAGTGACCCCAAATATTCCACTAGAGAAGTACTTCAGCTCATAAACAACTTCAGCAAAGTAGTTGTATATAAAATTAACTCAAACAAATAAGTAGCCTTCCTCTATGCCTTCCTCTACTTCAAGGATGAAAAGGTTGAGAATAATAGGGAACTGACAGCCTTCACATTAATGACAAATAATAAAAAAATTCGCCAGTGTGACTAACCAAGCAAGTAAAAGGTCTGCATGACAAGAACTTCAAGTCTCTGAAAAAAAAAATTGAAGAAGATCTCAAAGGATGGAAAGATATTCCATGGTCATGGATTGGTATAGTTAATATGGCAAAAATGGCCAACTTGCCAAAAAAAATCAACATATTCAAGGCAATCGCCATCAAAATTACATCTCAATTCTTCATAGAGGAAGAAAGAGCAATTTGAAAATTCATTTAGAATAACAAAAAAGCCATGACAGAGAAAACTATCCACAGCAATAAAAGGATTTCTTTGGGAAACACTATCCCTTACCTCAAACTGTATAACAGAAAAATAATGATAAAAATTGTATGGTAATGGTACAGAGACAGCGAGGTAGATAGAATTGAAGACCCAGAAGTGAAGGCACACCCCAGTGGCCAATTGATATTTGACAAAGGAGCCAAAACCATCCAATGGAAAAAAGCACAAAGAGTGCTGTTTCGACTGGAGAATATCATGTAGAAGAATGGAAATCAATCAATTCTTTTTTTTTTTGGTTCTTTTTTTCGGAACTGGGGACTAATCCAGGGCCTTGTGCTTCCTAGGCAAGCGCTCTACCACTGAGCTAAATCCCCAACTCCTAATCTTATCACCCTGTGCAAAGCTCAAGTCAAAGTTGATCAAGGATCATCACATAAAACCATATAACCTTAAATTAATATAAGCAAAAGTGGTACACAGTCTCGAACACTTGGACCCTGGGGAAATTTCTAAACAGAACACCAATGGCTCATGCTCCAATATCAAGAATCGACAAATGGGACTTCATAAAATTGTAAAGCTTTAATACAGAAAAGGGCACTGTCGTTCAGAATACGGAGCAACCAACAGATTAAGAAAAAAATTTAATAATTCTTCATCTGATAGAAGGCTAAAATAACTCTGTACAAATACTCAAGGACTAAGAGTCCAGAGAATGAAATAGTCCTTTCAAAAATGGTGTATAGAGCTAAACAAAGAGTCCCAACTGAAGAATATCAACATCCTTAGTCATCGGGGAAATGCAAATTAAAAAAAAATCCTAAGATTCCACGGGATGCCAGTCAGAATGGCTAAATTAAAAAAAAATCAGATGACAACAGATGATTGCAAGGATGTGGAGAAAGAGGAACTCTCCTCCATTGTTGGTGGGATTGCAAGTAGGTAGAACCACTCTGGAAAACAGTCTGGAATTTCCTCAGGAAAGAGGATATAGTACTACCTGAGGACACCACAATACCATTTCTTGGTTATATACACAAAAGATGCCCCAACATATAACAAGGACACATGCTGTGAAATGTTGATAGCAACCTTTTTTATAATAGCCAGAAGTGAACAAGAACCCAGTTGTCCCTCAACAGAGTAATGAATAAAGGAAATGTGGTACATTTACATAGCTTTGTACTTGTAAGGTATTAAAAAATGTTTGCATGAAATTCTTAGGATGGAAGTTGAATATATCATTCTTTGTGAGGTAACCCAGTCACAAAAGAGCAAAAATGACATACACTTATTGGAAGTGGGTATCAGCCTAAAAGTGTGGAATACCTAAGAAAGAATTCTCAGGTCATATGAAGCATAATCTGAAGGAAGACCAAAATGTGGATGGTATATTCCTTCTTAGAAGGGAGAACAAAATATTCATGGGAGGAAATACAAGGACAAAGTGTTAAACAGGGACTGAAGAAAGGGTCAACCAGAGACTGTCCAACGTAGGGATATATCCCATATGCAGCCACTCTAACCAGTCACTATTGCTGACGCCAACAAGCCCTTGCTGAGAGGAGTTATATATGGATGTCTCCTTAGAGGCACTGACAGAACCCTACTGACACTGATGAGGATGGTTGCAGCTAACCATTGCATTGAACTAGGGATGATCAATGGAGTTTTTAGAGAAAGTAGTTAATGAGCTGAAGGGGTTTGGAAAACCCTGGGAACAACAACAATATCAACCAAACAGACCCCATCAGAAATGCCAGGAATTAAACCACCTACAAGTGAGTACACACTGAGGGACCCATACTGCAGCCACATATGTGTCAGAGGACTTCACTGTCTAACACCTTTGGGAGGAAAAGCCCTTAATCCTGTGAAGACTTGTTTCCCCAATGTAGGGTAATGCCAGGGCATTGAAGTTGAAGTGGGTTAGTGGGAATGGTAACATCCTCAGCAATGCCACGTATTTGGTGGGGGTTATGGGAGAGGGAGGAAAAGAGATAAGATTTGAAATGTAAATACATAAAATAGTTATTAAAATTATTAAATAAAAATGACATTTTGTCTCATTAAATTAATCATACAGTAAAATATCATTTCCCATTTCAGATATTGGCACAAATGTTAGCGTTTGGCATTAATTTCCTTTGGTCTCTTTTGCTGTCTATAGCCAACATGTCCCTTTATGTTATGACATATATAAACAAAAATCTTTTTAAATATAAAGGAATATAGATTGAAAAAAATACTGATATCATTTGAGAATCAAACATACTAACAATTTTACTATACTCCCCTTTATTAAAAGTTAGACAACTCCTTGAAGAAACTTCAATGGATAACATCAAAATATGTTTATAGTAATGGCACATCAAATAATTTTTGTTAATAGCCACAATCAAGAAATGTTTCTGATATTTATGCATTATTGGTATTTGATTATGGAAGAAACTAAATGATCTTAGATTTTGAAATAATGCATATAAATTATTTATTTTTAAATTTGTTGACAGAAATTATCAACAAATATATATATACAATGTGGCACACATGTATAATATGAATAGAGCAAATTAAATATGTAATTAATAAACCAAAGGTGAGTAATCATGTATAAAAGCAAGATATATCATTGAGACTACCTACAGTTGAAATTAGGAAATGATACATGATTCCATGTATTTCTTTCTAGACACCTAATAAGATAAAATTAATGTTGGAAAATGCTAAAACTGCAATTAGTAGGTTTGATCTAATATACACATTTAAACATAGCATTTGAAGAAATATACATAACGTATTTTCAAGTTTATATGTACAGCATATACAAAAATTCACTATGTCCATAAATTATCAATATGAGTGAAGCAATTTTTCTGCTCATATTAAAGTTGAATTATCAAGCATATATATATATATATATATATATATATATATATATATATATATATTAATACATACATGTATGTATGTATGTATACACACAGGCACACACACACTATACTAAAAATTTCAAACAAACTAGCAAATAATGAAGTCATTCATAGAAAACCCATGAAAAGGGACGAAATAAATTTCCAGAATAATGCTCTCCCAAAAGAATACTTTCTAGCATATAAAACATTGCCTCAGGATTTTTAAGAAAAATATGTATGTGGCCAATATATGTAATCAGATCCCAATTGAACTGATCACTCAGAATTGAAGTAGAAATTGAAGTGGAGTAGGAAAAAATATTAAATAACAGGTTTAACTATACTTTTTCAATTATAAGAAAGAAAAATTTGAGAAACAGTAAAAGGACACAAAAGGTAAGATTGCTTTCTATTAAGCATTGATATCTAAGTTTAGTCTTTATAGTGTATATAATAGACATAGAAAAGTACATCTTACAAGTTGTTTCGTGACTTAAACACAATTTTCTTGGTTTGTATTGAACCATTCAATACAATGAAAAGGGATATATGCAGTGGTTCAACAAGTAAAAAACCTTTTGTTTATTTATTATTTATGAATGTATTTTTGTAGCACTTCTTCCCAAGTTTCTGTTGGATATTTTATAAACCCAGACTTTGGTGTGGTCGGTAGTTAAATTTAAGTGAACATGGCTAAATATCACAATATAATAGAAATGGATCCTTGGGGCAGAGAATACCTTTGGGTTCAACCTGGTTATAATGTAATGGTGGCCAGAGTGTGCACAACCAATCAGAAGGTAAGAAACTGTGGATTTGGGTATCAGTCTCTTTATGAGATTTCACTTTTTAGTGTTGGCAGAATTGTTCTGTGATATCATGTGATTGTGCAGTGAGCAGGCCTTTTCTTTACTCCTCTAATGAATGCAAATATTTGTTATTTTCAGTTCCTTCAGAGAGTTTGCTACATGACTAGATCAATCAGCAACTCGGGATGAGGGACTTAGATGTGCAAAATATGTTGTTGGTATTGGATTTATTCTAGTTACTTCTAGGAAAGTAACTTCATAGGATTTGGAATATAATCAGACAAGAGCTTGTTAAAGATGTAGAAAAGCACTGGGTGTGGTGGCACAGGCCTTTAATCTTAGCACTGGGGAGGCAGAAGCAGGCAGAACTCTAAGTTCAAGGCCAGCTTGGCCTACAGAGAAAGAGAGAGAGATTTCTGGTACTGCCAGGGATATAAAAGAAACACGGTCTCAAGAAAAGTTCAATAATAAGTTCTGTATTATACACAGAAAAAATTCTCACTTCATTTTAGTAAGATGTTAATAATTTTATCTTTTTTTCTAGTGGAATATCTTAGCTATAAAATAATGTTTAAGAAAGGAAAATGTATGAAAAAATATTTTCTATCACTATTCTCCTTAAACTACAACCTGAACTTGTATTAAATAAACCTTTGCAAATATATTTGAAGGCTTTTCTGTGATTTGCTAAAGAGCTTTACATTGTTAATTAAGAATTGTAGATCTCAGGCCAATCTTGAAAGGTCATCACTAAGGTGTAGATGTCTACTAAGCATACAAAATCTAATCTAAAATGTTGCACAATAAAGAATGAGAACCTTTAATTGGTTTTACTCTAAAATTTACAGTTTTTTTGTTAAGAGTGAACATCAGATGATTTGAACAAATTTTGTGATAAATACCACCCACTCTAAGAAGATAAGTAACATAGAAAAATATGAGAAAAAGAGTGCTAAGGGACAATGAACTGGGACAGAGAATTCTATGGAATATAAAGGACAATAAATTTGACACCTTTGGTATTGGTTAGCTGGGGACTTCATAATGTATACCTAAGTACTTAGAAAAAAATTCTTTTTCTTCTTAAGTTTGTATGGTTGCTCTGTCACCTCTGGGCATTTTATTAAGTACTTTGCATGTTTATATGATAGTTTTCAAATGTTAGTGTCATTATCAAAAGCCGTACTTTGTATATACTTTTGGAGCAACAAAATAGAGACGTGTCTCCTTGGGTTTATGAGGAAAGTTAGAATGTTAAATATGAATTTATATTTCTCTTATATACCTTCTCTTCATGTTTCATGTTTGTTGATGAACAACAGATAGGAATGCATAGTAACCATCTTCCTAGAATTGCAGGATTTTATTTTATCTTGCTTGACATATGCATTTCTATTAAAATGCTAACTCCTTTCTAAGTATCTTATTTTAACTGGAGAGGTTTTCAATAACTCCTACTGTGTTGATTATTCATATAACATATCTTTGGTTTGGTTATTGAATTTTATGCCAGTAACTTCTTAATGTACTTTATTTTGAAGTAAATTTTATATATATATATATAATATATATATGTAATATATATATATATTATATATATGTTATAAAAGGATTAAATGTGCTATAGCAGGAAATTTAATTTCCTTTTGTTAGGTTAAGACTAAATTTAACTTTTATATTCTCCTGCTTATCAGAAAGTCACTATTCTTGTACAGGAAGATGTGCCAGGACAGGTCTAATTTCTAGTATAACCTGTAATTATAATCATCAGTCTTGTCAGTTTCAAGTGCTTGTTCACCTCATGCCTGTAAAACACAATGATCAACATGGCAGGATAACCATAAGGGCAGTGCAGTGACATAAATAGTTTGGTGATAACCAACACCTCTCTAATTTTGCATAAGTCCTGTTCAAAGAACATGGATGGTACTGGTAATTTAGCCACATATATAAGGCTATTGAAGCTGTGGTTATGGGGAAGAATGTACAGCCCCTTACTTACTTAAGCCAGTATCATACCTAACAACAATCATAGCCATGTGTACTGATATACAGAATTAATTACAGTCTCTGCAACAAAGATCACAGTAAAATTCCAAGCCATTCAAAATGAAGGATAGAAACTTCAATTCCAGTCTAAATGGCTCTATCTAAAAAAATGTCACTTGATTCAAGGCAGAGGAACATTACACAGGAGGGGGCGAGAAGATTGTAAGAGACTAAAGTTTACTCTGAGATGGTGTCTCAAAGTAACACCAGAAATTACTCTTATAAAGTCTCACTACCATGATTGACTAAACAACAGATGAGGAAGAGAGGGAATGAGGAAGAATTAAAGTTTTGTTTTCTTTGTTTCAACTCCTCCTCCTCCTCCTACTCTGCCTCCTCCTCCTCCTCTTCCACGTCCTCCTCCTACTCTGCCTCCTCCTCTTCCACCTCCTCCTCCTCCTCTTTCTCCTTCTCCTTCTCCTTCTCCTTCTCCTTCTCCTTCTCCTTCTCCTTCTCCTTCTCCTTCTCCTTCTCCTTCTCCTTCTCCTTCTCCTTCTCCTTCTCCTTCTCCTTCTCCTTCTCCTTCTCCTTCTCCTTCTTCTTCTTCTTCTTCTTCTTCTTCTTCTTCTTCTTCTTCTTCTTCTTCTTCTTCTTCTTCTTCTCTCCTTCTCCCCCTCCCCTCCCCCTTTCCCACTACCATCCTTCTCCCCCTCCCCCCCCTCATTGGTGGGTATTTCATATTTACATTTCGAATGTTATTCCCTTTCCAGTTTTCCAGTCCATAAGCACCTTAAACTTTACCACTGCCCATTTATAACAGTGTACACATCTTCACCCACGGCCTCACAACACTTCCCACATTCTCCTACACTGGGGCTCCAACCTTTGCAGAAGCAAGTGTTTCTCATTCAATTGATTCCAGCAAGACCATTCTTTGCTACATATGCAGTTGGAACCATGGGCCAGACTATGTATAGTCTTTCTGTTGTGTTTGGTCCCTGGAAGCTCTGGTTGGTTGGTATGGTTATTATTATGGGGTTGCAAAGCCCTTCAGCTCTTTCAATACTTTCTCTAATTCCTCCAACAGATGTCTGGTTCTTGGAACAGTGGTTTGCTGTATGCATTTGCCTCTGTGTTTGACATATTCTGGTTGTGTCTCTCAGGAGGGATAAATATCCAGTCATTGTCAGCCTGCACTTCTTAGCTTCATCCATCTTCTTTAGTTTTGGTGTCTATACATGTGTGGGCTACATGTGAGAAAGTCTCTGAACTGCAGGTCCTTCAGTCTCTGTTATAAACTTTCCCTCCTTTTCCCCTCCTATGGGTATTTTGGTTCCCCTTTTAAAGAAAGAGTGAAACATCTGCATTTTGGTCATCCTTCCTGAGCTTCATATCGTCTGTGTATTGCATGATGGTTAATATAAGCTTTTTCGATGATATCTACTTTTCAATGAATGTATATCAAATGTATTTTTCTGTGATTGAGTAATCTCACTCAGGATGATATTTTCTAGTTCACCCCATTTGCCTATGAATTTCATGAAGTCATTGTTTTGATAGCTGATTTATATTCTATAGTGTAGATGTACCACATTTCTGTATCCATTCCTCTGTTGAAGGGCATTTTGGTTCTTTCCAGCTTCTGGCTATTATAAATAAGGCTGCTATGAACATAGGCAACTATATTTCACTGTTGTATGTTGGACCAATCTTTTGGGTGTATGCCCAAGATAGGTATACTGGGACCTCATGTAATGGAATGTCCAATTTTCTGAGGAACCTTCAAACTGATTTTAAAAAGGTTTGTACCAGTCTGAAATCCCACCAACAATGGAGGAGAGTTTCTCTTTCTCCACATCCTCACCAGCATTTGCTGTCACCTGAGAATTATATGTTAGTCATTCTAACTGGTTTGAGGGGGAATCTCAGATTTATTTTGAATTGAATTTCCCTGATGACTAAGGATGTTGAACATTTATTTAGTTGTTTTTTGGCCATTTGATAACGTTCAGCTGAGAATGTTTTGTAACTCACTGTACACCATTTTTAAAAGGGTATTTTGGCTTTCTAGAGTCTAACTTCTTAAGTTCTTTGTATATTTTCGATATTACCCACTATCAGATATAGGATTGTTAAAAATCTTTTCCCAATCTGTTGGTTACAGTTTTGTCCAAATTATGGTTTCTTTTGCCTTACAGAAGCTTTGCTGTTTTATGAAGTACTATTTGTCAATTCTTGATCTCAGAGTATAAGTCATTGGTGATTTGTTCAGGAAATTTTCTACAGTGCCCATGTGTCCAAGAATCTTCCACACCTTTTATTCTATTAGTTTGCGTGTATCTGGTTTGATATGTAGGTCCTGGATTCCCTTGTACTTAAGCTTTTTACATGGTCATAAAAATAGGATAATTTGCATTCTTCTACATGCTGACTTCCAGTTGAACCAGCACGATTTTTGGAAAATGCTATGTTTCTTCCTTTGGATAGTTTTATCTCCTTTGCCAAATATCAAATGATAGGTGTGTGTGTGTTCATTTCTGGGTCTTCAATTCTATTCCACTGGTCTATCCATCTGTCTCTGTACCAATACCTTGCAGTTTTTATCACTATTGCTCTGTAATACTATTTGAGTTCAGGGGTGATGATTCCCCCAGAAGTTCTTTTATTGTTGAGGATAGCTTTAGCTATCCTGGCTTTTTCTTATTCCAAATGAATTTACAAATTGCTCTTTCTATCTCAATTAAAGAAGTGAGTAGGAATTTTGATGGATATTGCATTGAATGTGTACATTGCTTTTGGCAAAATGGTCATCTTTACCATATTAATCCTGTCAATCCATGAGCGTGCAAGCGCTTTCTATCTTCTGAGATCTTCCTCACTTTCTTTCTTCAGAGACTTGAACTTCTTGTCATACAGATCATTCACTTGCTTGGTTAAACTAACATCTAGGTATTTTATATTATTTAGGACTATTGTGAAATGTGTGATATATTTTTTTTCATTCGCAGCCAGTTTATCCATTGAAAAGAGGAAGGCTACTGGTACGTTTGAGTTAATTTTATATGCTCACACTTTGCTGAAGTTATTTATCAGGTTAAGAAGTTCTCTGGAGGAACTTTTGGGGTCACTTAAGTATATAATGTCATATCATCTGCAAATAGTGATTTTTTGGTATCTTCCCTTCCAGTTTGTATCTGTTTGACCCCCTTTTGCTGGCTGCTTTCTATGGCTCTGACATGGAGTCCTGTTTTGAATAAGTAGAGAGAGAGTTGGGCAGACTTTACTAGTGCCTGATTTCAGTGGGATTGCTTCAAGTTTCTTTCCATTTAGTGTGATGTTAGCTACATGTTTACTGTATATTTCTTACACTATCTTTTTATATGAGCCTTCAATTCGTAATTGTCCCAGGACTTTTATCCACACGGGTTGTTGCATCTAACAAATGCTTTCTCACCATCTAATGAAATGAACTTGGCATCCTTATCTTTGAGTTTGTTTACATGATGGATTACATGTATGAATTTTCCTATATTAAACCATCCTTCCAACCCTGGGTTCAAGTCTACTTGATCATGATGGATGATTTTTTTGTCGTGTTCTTAGATTCGGCTTGCAAGAATTTTATTCATTATTTTTTCTTCAATATTCATAATGGAAATAGGTCTGAAGCTCTTTTTCTGTGTTGCATCTTTGTAATAAGAGTAAGAGTGATTCATAAGAGTAATTGTGGATTCATTTAAGGAATGTGGTAGTACTCTGTCTGTTTAAATTTGTGGAATAGTTTGGAAAATATTAGTATGAGGTCTTCTAAGAAGGTCTGATAGAATTCTGAACTAAACCCATCTCGACCTGGGCTGTTTTTGGATGGGAGAATTTTAATACCTGCTTCTATTTCTTTAGGAGTTATGGGTTTGTTTAGATAGTTTATTTGTTCCTGATTTAACTTTGCTTCCTGGTATCTGTCTACAAAATTTTCCATTTCCTCCAGATTTTGCAGTTTTGTTGAATATAGGCTTTTATAGTAAATCTGATTTTTTTTTATTTCTTCAGATTCTGTTGTTATGTCTCCCTTTTCATTGTGGATTTTGTTAATTTGGATACAGTCTCTTTGACCTCCGGTTAGTTTGGCTAAGGTTTTATTGATCTTAGTGTTTTTCTCAAGGAAAAATCTACTGGTTTTGTTTATTCTTTGTATCATCCATTTCATTTCTGCTTTGTTGATTTCAGCTCTGAGTTTGATAATTTCCTGCTTTCTACAACCCTTAGGTTTATCTATGTCTTTTTGTTCTAGAGCTTTTACATGTGCTATCAAGCTACTGGCATTTGTTCTCTCCTGTTTCTTTTCGCAAGCACTCGAGCTATAAGTTTTCCTCATAGCTCTTCTTTCAAACTATCATATATGTTTGGGAATGTGGTATCTTCATTTTCATTAAGTTCTAAGAAGACTTCAATTTCCTTCTTTATTTCTTCATTGACCAAGTTGCCATGGAGTAAAGCATTTTTCAACTTCCATGTATATGTGGGCTTTCTGTCATTATTGTTATTGTTGAAGACCAGTATTAGTGTGTGGTGATCTGATAGAATGCATGGGATTATTTCTATCTTCCTGTATCTGTTAAGGTCTGTTGAGGGACTGATTACGTGGTGAATTTTGAAGAAGGTTCTCTGAGTTTATGAGAAGAATGTATATCCTTATTTTTAGGATGGAATGTTCTATTAATATCTGTCAAATCCATTTGGTTCGTAACTTCTATTACTTTCTCTACATCTCTTTTTAATTTCTGTTTCCAAGATCTCTCTAGTGATGAGGGTGGGGTATAGAAATTTCCTACTATTATCATGTCAGGTGCAATGTGTGCTTTTAGCTTTAGTAAGGTTTCTTTTATGAAACTTCAGAATTTCTCATGAATCATTTTTATTGTACAAATATAAATGTAAATATAACATTCTGGTTCTTGAGTTGATATTCTGGAAATTTAACTGCGAAAGGCAAGGCCTCATCTCTAACTAGAGAGCTACCTATACAAATACAGAAACTACTAATGAAAAGGAAGTTGCTTTAAAAATATTTCAAATTAAAATGTAGTCATTTTCTGTCTTGACTGTGGGAAGGTTGTTTGTTTTCGTTTGTTTGTTTGCTTTAATTTAATGTAGAGAAATATTTACAGTACACCAAATAAGTTTTAAATGCATCACAATAGAATCCTATGCATTCCAGCATTTTTTTCTACAAAGCAGACTCCACTGAATTGTCAAGTATGTACAACAGCACTCATGCTTCATAATTGTCAGAGCTTTAAGTCTACTCCGTGTTCTCTACACTTAGATTTTTATAACTTTTGCATGTATGGGTCAGATCTAATCTAATAGATCTAATAAGCTACTATACCTGACTATGTCCCCTGCCCCCATAAGAAAACAATGGATTGTTTATCTTTTTGTTGTTGTTGTTGTTTTGGGAAGCTGTGTTTTTCATTATCACCAAGAGAAAATTAATCTAGTGATCAATTAGTGAATAGATACGAAAATTATGTATTATGGTGAGAAATTCCCCAAAATAGAGTGTACACAAAGGAAAACTTAAAATGTTTGAGGGTAGACATGTACACATGCTCATGACCCATGTAGCTGACAACCATTCCACACCCGATTAACTTCTTCACACAGAAGAAAATTTATGGGGAATACATATTTTTCTTGGATGGATGTAAACAAATACTGTTATCTTTCACTGTTGCTTATACTAACATTTTAATTCATGTACAATCTCTACGTGCTCTTTCTCTATTGTTTTTCTATGTGACTCTGTCTCTGCATGAATATATAGGCACACATGTGTATGTGGAATACAAGTGAGTGTGTGTGTGTGTGTGTTTGTGTGTGTGTGTGCATGTGGGTGTGTGTCTTACATGCTATTTATGAACATAGGTAGCATGTTTACTTATTTTTCACCTGGAAATACTGAAACCCACATTTGATTTGTGGATCAACCATGTGCTGATCTACTCACATACTTCTTACATTTCATTATATCAAGTGAATAGAGAGAGAGCCTAAAAGGCTGGTGATATCTCCTACTCTACTCTTGTCAGGAAAAAGTGGTGTATTTTTTGGCAAGAAAACACAAACTTCAGTAAAGACATATGCACTCCACAAAACAGGAAAGGCCATCTCATTTGAAGGGAAAAAATATCAGACTGGGAGAAAAAGGATTTTCCCACGTTCCAATATTTGAGGGACATGAGACTGAACTTCAGAAGATATAATGGGAAGGGAGAGGCAAAATGCCCAGGGATCCAAAGTAAGCTAAACACTGGAGCTTCTGATAACATGAGAGGTCACAGATTGGTAAGGATGGTAAACATAATGATAAGAACTTTGCAGTCCATACTCAGTCTCCATATAAGGCTACAATGTGAACAAGATGAAAAGTAGTTACTACCACAGTGCTAACAGCTACTTTAGCAGTTACACTGTGAAAAACAGAGTGTAACTATAGACAGAAGAGAAGGATGATATCTGAAAACAAACAAGGCAGAGCTGGAACTGAATAGTTTTCCATGTAAGTAACCAACCAAGAACACAGCAGGTGCCATATGCAAAAGTGAGCAAAGAGGAATGAACTGTATAAACACTATATGTACAGAAATACAGGTAGTTTGGTGGAATTCTAAGATGTTGAGATGAAAGAATACGAAGAAATTCAAATCAAGCCAGGCACCATGTTTGCTCTTAGAATACTCACATTCAAGAGACTGAGGGAGAGGATTTAGGAATTTCAAGTTAATTTGGACTAAATATTAAGACACTGCATCTTTTCTTCTTTTTTTAATTTATTTACATCAATAGTCTGATTGATACAATATCATGAACAATATTAAGAAATCTGAAATTTAATACCTATTCAGTGATACTCCTGCTAAGAAAACAAGTTCTATAAAGAGACAGGAACTATTAAGTTACAAATACCAGCTGTCATATTGAAGGTTGTGGCATGAAGGGGTATGGTGTTGCTTGGTTGATCCTTCTTGACTTTCATGGCGCACTTTACACATCTTAAAAATCTTCTCTGATGACCTCGTTACTGTGCAGACATCGAGATGTGCCTTGCCATTCATTCTCTGTATTAAAACCCGTAATCATTTATTTATCAAATGATTATTTGATTTTACTTTATCTTCAAAAATAATGAGTCTTGTGGAGACGATACCTTTATTGTGTGGGTTTGAATATTCATAATAGCAATTAGAGGATAATCGGGGCCCAACACATACACAGGGTGGTTGGAGAGACTATACCTGTGGCAACACGAAAGCATAGAAATGAGTAGGTTGATCTGTTTTTCTGAATAACATTTATAACTAGTTAAGGATAAGAATGGGTAAAAAATTGTGATACAGTCAAGGTTTTCTTTTCCTTAATTTCAATGATTGCTTATACAGCATGTGAAAGTGAACTCAGACCCATGGTAAACCTTCTGCCTGAGCTTCATTAGTGCCAGGACTAAAAGTTTGCACTATCTTTGTAAATGTTTGGACACGAGGCTCAATGTTTCGTAAAAGTATTAAAAAATTAATATCTCTCATCTGCAAGAATGATGAGTGTCAATTGTGTCAATTGCTCTTTGTTGCAGTAAAAGGGCTTGACTGTCAAATGCTTTGCAATTGCCAAGAATTTTGAGGTTCCTGGAGAATGCTTCCTCCTGTTCACCCTCATTCTGCTCTCATACCCTTTGCTATCTACACTAGTCCATTTCTACACACCCCCATGTACTTCTTTCTGGCAAACTTAAGTATCCTGGAAATTGGTTATACTGGCTCTGTCATACCCAAGATATGGAGACCCTTGTAAGTGAGATCTGAGAAATCTCTCATGAGGGATGTGCAACACGGATACTTTTTTTCACACTGTTTGGTATAACTGAGTGCTGCCTATTAGCAGCCATGGCCTTTGTCCACTGTATGGCCCTACTTCACTTTGCAACCCAAATGAGTCATGAGGTATGTGCCAATATGGCAATTCTTTCAGGGGGAATAGGTTGTCTTTGTAGGGTTGGGACAGAACTACTTGAGGTCCAAATCTAACCACCCACAAGTAGTTGATAAATTCTTGGTCATCTTCCATAACACAGTGATATCCATGCTGAACCCCACCATCTATAACGTAAGGAACCAAGAAGTCAAGACAACACTGAGAAGAACTCTGGGTTTGAAGAAAGTTCTGATAATAAATAGGAAATTAAGGATTCCAAAGTGCTCTTTCACAAATGTCCAAAGTCTGTGAAAGAAAGAAAATAAAACCACTGTGCTCTTTCTTGCAGTCTTGAAACACACTTTAAGAAACACAACTTTGTTTTAGAGTGTTCTCTTTATTCACCACCATGCTTAATTGTAAACAATTGTAATGTTTGCTTGCTACTAAATTACTTCAGTAGATTAGTCCAGTACTTAAATGTTTTCCTCTGGGCAGAGTTTAAACCACATGCTAATGTCTCAGGAGCCTTGAAAATTCTCTGTATCCATTCTTAGCTATTTGGAAATCTTCCAATAATTGTTTGTAAATGATCTCAGCTCATTATGCTACAATTCCATATTCCTCAGTACATGTCAATTCATTGCATTGGACTGGATTTGCTAAGTAGTTCTCAGAACAGTGAATTGTTAGCCTCTGCTTTCGGTACCATTTGGTCAATTCATATGTCAGTTCTGGGCACTCAGGGCTTATGATTTCGGAACAGGAGTAGTCTTTCATCCACTGTTTGATTTCTATAGGATGGTAGAAAAGAACTTCAACCAGGTGATCCTCAACATCAATATCATAGTTTAAGGAAAGCACATACACACACAAACACACACACACAAACACACACACACACATACACACAGGAATTGAAGTAGGTTTACAAGTGACAGAATACAAATATAAATTCAGCTAGTGTCAGATAATTAGATTCAGGTCGCTATTCAACAAGAAAATAAAATAACAAAATTAGAATCTTGAGTCTTTGTTGGTATAATGAAACAAAAATAAAATTCCATTAAAGTGTGCTGAAAATATGTAAGACATTAAAAAAATTACCATGACACTAAAACTACAGTAATGTTTTATGCATGAGTCACCTAAACAGAAAGACAATAATTATATTCTCCATTGACTCATTTTTCTGAATCTATGTACATGCAATTAGGACCATTCAGGTCAAAGTGTTGGTAAAAAAAAAAAAAAATGACCGAGAACCTGAAAACAAAGCCTAAAGTTTTGAAGAGACACACATTCTTTCCATAGGCTTTAAGTAATTCTCCTATAGCTTCTATTACTTTAAAAGGAAATAGAAAAGAAAATACATTAAAATATTTTAACTACGAAAGTAAAATAATTTAAAATGATTACATTGATCAATAATTGGGTGTTGTAAAGATGACAGGCATCCTCCTAATGCTTAACTGCGATAAGCAAAGCAAGAAACACTTTGTGGTATCTGTGTCAAGTACATATAATCTCAACCTAAAAGAGAAAAACCACTGGGCAAATCCAAATTCAGAGACATTCTAGCAAAGTAAGTATTTATCTACAAAAGTGTGGTCACAGAAGATAAAAAAAGTAAGGAATTATCACAGAATAGAATAACGTAAGATATGTAATAACTGGATTGTATATGGGCATAGAAAGTGTACAGTTCTAGAAATATTGTTGTATTGATTTGGTCAACCTACTGTGTTACTTTTAACATTTTTTTTCAATTTTCTGATTTTTTGAGAATTAGTCATTAGATTGATTAAAGTATATAAAATTCAGGAATTAGGTTACGATATAAAACCATAATGTTAACTATCAATTAAATCTGATTTTCCTGTATAGTTTTAATTCTGCATTATTTTTGTATTTATTTATTTTATTAATTTATTTACGTCTCAAATGCTGTCAACCTTCCTGTTTTCCTCCACAGGGTCCCTTACCCCAAACACCATCCTTTTCTGATTTCTTCTTTCAAAAAGTGAAAACAATAGTAGTTATAATGCATGTTTATTCCCTGAAAAGCTGTTCATTTGGCCACACATTTGAAAATCTACGACATTGATAGTGCAGACATCAGGAAATAGCTTCAAAAATGATCTTCAAAAATTAAATATTCTACAGTTATCAGCTATCAGCTATCACCTTGACAGAACTGGAAGAATACAAGGAATATCCTTGCAATGTACGTAGAGAAAATTGATCAGACAAGAAGGAAAACAGATAGCAATCTTCCTGGATTCAACACAAGAGAGCCTAAGTTCCTGTAGTGTATTCTGCATGAGTTTATAGAGTTTATGGGCTAATATCTGGAAATAAACTCCTACAAAAACCAACAACAAACTAACCACAAACTGCAATATTTATAAAAGCCAAACAAATATGTGGAAAGTATTATTTTTAGCTCTATATGAGAATATTAATGTTTATTAATTTCTATATTAATATAATTTTAATTTTATTACTGCAAATTTTTATTACAATTATTCTAAATAAATAGATTTTAAGTGACTCATGTGATCATTAACTTTTGGTTGCTTTGATTGCATTATAGATTTTTTTATTATTATTTTTTTGACCATTAAATTAACTTTATTACTTTTTGCCTATATCATATGTCACATATTGACATAATTAGAACTCTTTTTTTTTGATTTTTTTTATTTACTTGAGTATTTCTTATATACATTTCGAGTGTTATTCCCTTTCCTGGTTTCCGGGCAAACATCCCCCTCCCCCCTCCCCTTCCTTAGGGGTGTTCCCCTCCCAACCTTCCCCCCATTGCCGCCCTCCCCCCATAGACTAGTTCACTGGGGGTTCAGTCTTAGCAGGACCCAGGGCTTCCCCTTCCACTGGTGCTCTTACTAGGATATTCTGGATATTATAGATTAATAAAGTGTGTATTTGACTGTGATCATCACTATGAATATTCACGAAAATCAAATTATGTCAACCAGGAAATTCTCTTCTGTTTTTATACTTTTTGTTGTACATATGTAAGGTTTTTACCTGCTTGTTCACATGTCCAACACATCCATGCCTAGTGTCCAGAAGGTTGAAGAGGGTTTGAGATTCCGTGATGCTGAAATTACATCCACTTGTGAGCTGTCACTCGGGAGCTGTGGATTGGCACTGGGTTCTCTGGAAGAACAGATAATGCTATTAATCACCGAATCATTTCTTCATCTTCAACAAACACCATTTTTTTCTTAATATAGTGCCTAAGCTGTCCTGTCTTCTGCATAGACCACTGTTTTCTCAAAAGTGATAAGTTAATATTAAACACACACCCACCTGCTTTTTGCCATGATATATATATATATATATATATATATATATATATATATATGTATATATATACATATATATACATATATATATATGTATATACACACACAGACACACACACAGACACATGCACAACTGCTCTTATCTTCAAGTTTCTTACTTACACACTCACACACACCTGCTTCTTACCTTCAAGTTTACTTAGTTACACACACACAGAGACACACACACACACACACACACAGACACATGCACAACTGCTCTTACCTTCAAGTTTACTTACACACACACACATACACACACACACCTGCTTCTTAATTTCAAGTAGACTTAGTTATTTTCATATTTATTTGTTTATTTATTCACTTTACATACTGCACACTGCCACCCTCCAGTTCATCTCTTTCACAATCCTTCCTCTAGCCCTGTCTCCTCTGAGCAAGAGGGGACCCCGCAGGTATCTCCCCCGCTTGAATATATAGTCTCTGTGATCCCATCATCTGCTACAGAGGACAGACACAGCAGCCTAGATGGATAGCGGTGGGGAGGTAGAGGTCATATCCAGAAAGAGGCAGAGCGCTGGGGTAAGAGATGCCCATGAATCAATGGTGTTTCCTTAGCTGAGACTCACAGCCTCAGTGATATCTACCTGAAGAAGCCATCTCCTGTAGCCAGAGAGCAAACCAAAAGGAATGATAGAGACACCAACTTTTGACCCAAAATTTATTCTGACCACAAGAAATGAAAGGGCAGTGCATAGAGCAGATAGAGTGGAATGATTAACCAATGGTTAGTTCAGATTGAGAACCACCCCATGGATGAGTTCCAATCCCTGATATTATTAATGACACTCCGTTATGCTTGCAGAAAGGAGTCTAGCATGGCTTCCCTCTGAGAGACTCCACTAAGCTGCTGAATCAGACAGTAAGAGACATCACCTAGCCAAACCTTGGGTGGAGCTTGGAACTCTGATGGAAGAACAGAATGAAAATTATTATGGACTCTAAGGGCATAGGCACTCCACAGGCTTTGTCTTCATGTGGGTACCGAACAACTAGAATTGGGCTTTCCCAAATAAGTTGTCTATAGATGAGACATCTGTGTCTTTAAACTTCATTTATTTATTTTTTCACTTTACATCCCATCTTCAGCGTACACCAACACCCATTGTCGGGGGAATCCATAAAAAGAAAAAAGCTACACATTTCCTTCCTATGTCCTGGGGGCTCAGGTTCAGTCCAAGTTCACTCTCTGGTTGGTGGTTCAGTCTTTGGAAAATCACAACAGTCCCCTTGAGTTGACAATATAGGTCCTTCTGTGGAGTCCCTCATATTATCTGGGCATCTATTCTTCACCTGTTTTTTTTTAAAGACTCCCCAAGCTCCAGCTAATGTTTGGTGGTGAATCTTTACACCTGTTTCTCTCAGCTGTGGGATGGAGTCACTGAGAGGACAGTTATGCTAGGATACTGTACGCAAGCATGATAGGTATCTTTAATAGTGTCACCGATCAGTGATTGCCCACAGGGTAGATCTCAATCTGTGCTAACCATTGTTTGTACATTCCTTCCATGTCTGCTCTATCTATCTTTGTCTCTGAAGGTTGTAGGCTGTGTTCATTTTGGATTGAAGGTTTTGTGCGTGTTTTTTTTTTTTCTTGTAACATCCCTGGGAGACATGTGTGGCTACAGAAGTGGCAAATTATTAATCTGTATCCCCATTGCTAGTGTTACCCCAATAGACGCCCTGGGGATTTCCCTTTCCCAGGTTTTTGGCACTTCCTAGAGATGTGCACCCCACACTTGTGATTTCCATTCCCTTTTCCCTGCATTCACTATAACTAATTCCTCCAAAACCACTATACCTTATTCCTAAAAACCCACTATACCTAATTCTTCCTACACACTCCCTTCTCTACCTCCTCTCCCATTCAGTTTCCTCCCTCCCTCCATCCACCTCAATATCTATTCTGCTGAATGCATTTTAAAGTCAATGTTTAGGAAACAACACTGAGTAAGTATAGGAAGTATTTCAGAAGTAATTGTGGTCGATCTTTAGGAAAGATATGTACATATTAAATTTTATAGAGGCCAAAATTACTACATATATTGATAGAAGAGTCACTGTCTTTATTACATTCAACATGAAGGAAAACCATTTATATATTCTATTAAGTTATACAAGGTAATCAGTTAAAAGAGTTACACACATCACACAACTTTATTACTTTGAAAGCTCTCTTTATTGCAAATATTTACAAAATGAAAAGTACAAAGGTTTAAACTCATGGGAGTGTACTATGTTGTAAAGTTAAAGTTTATCTATACAGGTTGATGACAACAGTCATCTCAGATCCACAAGGAATAAATACATCAGGGAGTTCTCTATTACCTTACCTGTCTTCTTTCCTTTATTCCTGGTGAAGAGTCATCTCATTTTCAGCCCCTGCTGTGAGAGATGGATCAGAAAATGCCTGAGTGTCTACAACCCAGAATACATCAATAGAAATGATAAAAGACAACATCTCCAAATAGTATACGTAATTGAAACTTTCTTGTAGATCTTGAAACAAAATGCAAAGAACAAACCCACATCCTAGGATATTACCACATATAGGAAACAGTAGCTGTAGGAAGCATTCTCAGGGGATTTTAAACATCTGCACCTAAGACCGAAACTGTCTCCGTGAACATGAAGATTTATTCCTTTGGCAAGAAAGTCGCTCTGTCTCTTGACAATCGTGTCCTAGAGCGACAGCCATGCTTTATGAATGTGTACAGATAAACACTTACTGGTTTCCACGTTTTCAAAGAATTTCAAGAAGAACCTGAAAGAGAATATATAATGTTCCAGAGACGAAATATGGGAATTTAAATAAGTCAGCGTACATGTGTGGTTAATATTTTCACCCTACTATTATTTAATAATTTTGACTATTCCTGCTATGAATGAAAAGATGGTTTTTTAATGTCTACCAATCTCCAAAGCCTGAAACATTGTGAAAAACTGTCTTATTTCTCCCTAACTTAGGTCTTTGGTCACCAACCTTTTGATTGCTCGTCTAAATTCTGTTTCTCAAATAGATCAGAGGACTACGTGAGGGTGTCATGTAGAAGACCAAGGAACTTTCTGTATTTGCATGTTATTTGCTCTTGGGAACATGTAAATAAAACTTTCACTTTCAAGAACTAAAACATGGCCATCCAATTAGACACACACGAACCATAATCTTCCTCCCTATATTAGCAAACTAGTAACAGTGCAGACAATAATATAATGGAATAATTCTGGAATAATAATAATAATAATAATAATAATATAATGATGATGACAATAATAATAATAATAATAATAATAATAATAATAATAATGGACTAATCCCCGCAAGGGATCACAGACTAAGGAAAGTAAATATTGAGACCTGTTTTTCAAGGGTTATTGTATCCATGAAAGCAATTTTCACTAGGACAGACTCCTCATACATGAAAATCACTCAACCTATCTATCTATCTTCTCAGAGAGAGTTGAGAACCAGGGTGGTCTTTTCTTAGGACAAGAGAAAGATTTGTCAACCTTCCAAAAAGTAAAGCAATCCGGACAGTCTATGTGTATGGATGGTTAGCTTGTTCATGACTAACACACACACACACACACACACACACACACAAACACACACATATCTGATGTATGCTTCCTAGAGTGTTTAGGTGCAAAAGGATGAATTGGCCCCAGGATTTAGTCAGTCAACAGAATATTGGTCTGCCTGCAAGTGAGTTTTGTAGTTGCTCCAAGGTATTCAGTGTCACAAGTCTCTTAGAAGGTATTCAGGGACGCGCTGTGTGCATATATTTTACTCAGGTTGAATAAGGGCAACACAAATCTTGGAGAGGGGGAAGGGGTTTTTGGGTGCATTTACATCGATGGAGGCTTAACGTACCAGGAAGGCCTCATTTGCTTGAGCTTTTATAATCTCTGTTCCAGCATCGGTCTGTTGTTCAGGGATCTCCATTTGACCTCCTCAGAAACAGACTCTATTGAATGTGACCCATCCTCAACCATGAGGTCCTACTTGATTGATTTCAAAGGATTGAAGTTTCGGATTCTTCATTCTCTATTAGATTACATCCTCCGAAAGTTGCCCTCTAGATGCCATGAATTAACCAGTGCATCCATTGAGTTTCTGCATTGACCTGCATGTCCCCTAACTCTGGCCGGTTATCTCTGCACTGCGCTATCCCTCCTTCCCCACTGAACTTCTGCTCATGTCCTCAGTCGCCCTCACTCACCCACAGAATCTGTTCCAGTTTTCCTTTCAGAGAGGTCAATGCTTTCCCCTCACAGTCCTTCACTTTTCCTGTGTCCTCTCTCCATTTGTGGATTGTAGATAGAATAAGATTTATCTCACAGCTGATACCATCCATAGGTAAACGCGTGCCATGTTTGTGTCTATGGTTGCAGCTCCCTCTCAGGCTGTTCTTTTTTTTTTTTTTTTGTTTTTTTGTTTTTTGTTTTTGTTTTTTTGTTTTTTTTTCTAGTTTCAACTATTTTCCATGAAGCTCCATGATATCATGACCCCATCTCTATGATATCATGCCCCCACCCCCATTAGGTCATGTCCCACTCCCATGATGTCATGCCCGACCCACACGATGTCATGCCCAACACCCATGATGTCACGCCCCCGTCCCAGTGATGTCATGCCAGCGCCTGTTGCTAGAATGGTTGCATCTATTCAAAAGGTAATATTCTGAACGCTGCCCTTTCACCACAGTCCTCCAGGCTCCCACCATTTAAAGTCCCTCATTCTATACTCTCTCCTTCTTCTCTGACAGGGTGTAGGACCCCTCTTGTTGCACCCTCTCCCCTGGCACATCAAGTCTTTGGAGAACTAGATTCATTGTCTCCCACCAGGTACTGAAAACACAGCCCGGGTAGGAGAACAGGATCCACAGACAGGCGACGGGTTTAGTGAACCCACGTGAAGACCACTGTGCTCCACTACCTCTCTCAGTCCTTCCTTCAGCTCTTCAGTCAGAATCACTGAGCTCCGTCCGATATTTGGCCGTGTGCCTCTGCTTCTGTGTCAGTCAGCTGCTTGGTGGAGCCTTGCAGAGGACAATAATGCTACCCTCCCGTTTTCAAACACATGAAAGTACCATTAATAATGTCAGTGTTTGTCATTTGCCCATAGCATAAGGTTCACATCTGGCCAATTATCCTTTGGTCATTCCCTCATTTCTTGTTCCATTTCTGTCCCTGTGTTTCTTATGGTGGAGGCAATTTCTATGTCAAAATTTTGGGGGTGGGTTTGGTTCCTTATCCTTCCACCATGGGTCCACTGGCTACAGAAAGTGACCATTTCAGTAACTGTATCCCCACTGTTAAGAGTCTCAGTAATGTCACCCTCATGGATGCAGGGGTAGCATCACCCATCCCAGATTGCAAGGAAATCATAGAGATAGCACCCACACTGCACAGTCGTTGGTTTCAGTTTATTCTCTTGGCCCTCTCTCCCACTTGCCTGTCTCTCCAAAGAAATGATTCTCAAACCGCATTTCCCTTCGCATCGCCTTAGGCACACAATCCTTTCCTTCCATCTGCCTCCTCTCATTAGTTTATTCCTCCTTCTGAGTGAAATTCAAAAAAAAATTTTGGCCCTTTCTACTTGTTTATTCTCTTTGGTTCCGTAGATCTTAGTGTGTGAATTCTGTACTTTATGGCTAATACCCTCTTTTAAGTGAATATGTACATGTTATTTTGGGTCTCAGTAACCACATTCAGGACAATACTTTCTCATTCCATCTGCATGACTGTAGCTTCTCAATGTCCTTATTTTTCATATGTGGGTAGGATTCCATTGTGTAAATGAACCACATTATCTGTAGCCATTGTTTGGTTGAGGGGCATCTGGCTTATTTCTATTTTCTGTTCATTATAAAGAAATCCAATAGGAACATAATGGCATACATGTCCTTGCGGTATAGCAGAGGTCTTTTCAGATATAAGACCAGGTGTAGTATAGCTGGGTCTTTAGGAAGAATATTCCCCATTTTCTCAGAATCCACTGGATAGATATGGAAAGCATTATACGGATTTGCTCTTCCCCCAGCACATGCAATTTGTATCCTGATATTTGTCTGCTTCCTCAAAGGAAGACTCAGGTGATCACATATGAACCACTTCCGAGGTGAGTAAATGCTAGAGCCTATTACTGATAGCCGGAGGGGAAAGTTCGTACTAGAGCTTTGACTGTGGGGTTAGGTAAAGAGGCAGAAGAGGGTAAGAGGGGGAAGGGAGAGGACAGAAGAAAAAGAGGAGGAAGTAATGATGTAAAGAATCCATATGGCCTGGAGAAAGCACACGTAGCAGGGGGTTTTATGGTTGGTTAATACATTATGATAGTGTTAGATCTGTCCAATACACATTTAAAGATTATAATTATAATAACCAGATTGTGTGTTTTCTTTTTTGGGCTCATTGGGTTTGGAAATTTCAACAAGCTTTCCTCAACAGTTTTTCTGGATCAAATTTTCTGTTAATAGAGATCTCCTCTTGTAGGGGCTCTAACCATTGCTCCATAGTCCAGTAGACACAGCTGTTTCTTCCTCAGTCATGTCTCTTGTATTTTCTATGGATATCTGTGTCTTCAGTGACCCAGGCCCAGTGTTTCTTTTTCTCGAGGTCTTCAATGATCTCACCCACAGGAGTTTTAGGTCTCTCAACTCGTTCCATCTAGTTGACCGCAGCTCCACAATGTCCTTATTTTTCATAGCTGCATAGTATTCCACTTCAAATATTTCCTGATAACAGTGAATCGTTGCCAGCACGCTAAAATTTCCGAAGAAAACATTAAACATTCAGTCTCTAAATCTAGATCTTGGGGTTGGGGATTTAGCTCAGTGGTAGAGCGCTTGTCTAGGAAGCGCAAGGCCCTGTGTTCGGTCCCCAGCATCGAAAAAAAGAACCAAAAATAAAAAGTTTACGTTAAATCTAGATCTCCTCATCCCATGATGCTTGGGCTGACTGAATGGTGTGGCATGAGCAGTTTGATCTTACAGACATCAAAGCCATTTCCTTTTCCAGTAATGGGTGCCATTACTTTGTAAGAGATTTTTACACTGGTTATTTTCAGTTACTTATGTAATTTAGAAATTGTGACACCATCTGCATGCTAGAAAGCCAGAGATGTTTCAGGTTGACCCTGCTTCCACAGCCAATGATGTCACATGTGCCCATTGGGCAACCATGTCACACCCAAACAGCAAGATGTCGTCTTTGACTCCAAACATGACTGCAAGATTCTCTCTTATCCTGAATGCACCTTGGCAACCATGTCACGCCTGACTGTGAGATAGCAACTTTGTATCTTCACCCAAAACTAAATGGCCTCTTTGATTCTCTTAATCCTACCTGTTTGTGAGCATGGGAGGTATTTCTGTCTTCTTCTACCTTCTTCAGTTTCTCTCTTCAGAGACTTGGAATACACAACAGACATGTTTCTGATGTGCTAGGTTAGAGTTATTTTATATTTCATATTTTAATATATATATATATATATATATATATATATATACACACATATATATATCCATTGTGAATGGCATTGCTTCCATAATTTCTTCTCAGCCTCCCTATTATTTTCATGACAGATTATTTTCATTTAATTTTTCATCCGTCCACTTGGCTGAAGTTGTTTTTCATATGTAGGTCATTTATGTTAAAACTTTGGGATCACATATATTCACTATTATATGATGTGTGAATGGTGATACACTGAGTTCTCCTTTTCCGATATCATACCCTCGACTTCCTTTGGTTTTCTTATTGCTCTAGGTGGGAATGTAAGGCCTTAATGAAAGGATGCTGCGAGATGAGCAGACTGTTCTCATTTTCAAATTTAGTCGAATTGCCTTTTGCTTCCCCCCCTTATTTTGATATTAACGGTTGGCCTGCTATATTGCATTTTGTGTAATATTTTTTGTATTTATTTTAGTATTTTATTGCATTAGGTATGTGCCTGACATCCTGGTCTAGGGAAGGACGATGGATTATTTTAAAGGCTTTTTCAGCATCCAAAGAGATAGTCTTGCATTTTTTTCCTTGTTTCTTCAATTCAGCACCTTCACACCATTGTGTAGTAGTGGATATTAATAATTCATATTATATATATTAATAATTACCTTATTAATTTTGACATATTAATGTAATATATAAGTTACAATATTATGTCAGTATGTATTAATTTAATAGAGTAACATTATATATTAATATTAATTATATTTACCATATTACTATAATAATTTAATGTATAAATACAATATGTTAATATTAATATAACATATTAATATTTGTTATAAATTATAATATTAGGATATAACAATTTAATATGTTACCTTACTAAAATATATGTGTACATATTTATATATATACATGTCATGATATGCAACTACCACAAAGTAAATCCAAGGGGAGCTCACACATTAATGTGAAATGCTGAGGGCAGAATATTTTTTTTCAGTTCAGTTTGGTAATATGGTGGATCACTTTGATGGGTTTTCATAAATTGATCCACTCCTGCATCCTCAGGAGAAAGCCTAGTAGATGGCTTGGATGGCGGATTGATATGTCCTTGGATTTTGTTTTGGAGCATTTTACCTATTATTTTTTCCACGAATGTTCATAAGGGAAATTCGTCTGAAATTCTTTCTTTGTTGAATCGTTTTGCTATTTCGGTGTCAGGGCGACAGTGGTGTCATGGAATCAGTTTGGTGATTTTCCTTCTGTTTCTGTGTTTTGGAGTAGGTTGAGAATTCTTTGAAAATTTAGTAGAAGTCTGCACTCAATCAATCTGACCCTATGGATTTTGCAGTGAACAAACTTATAATTACTGTTTGTGTCTCTTTAGGGGTTGTAGACCAATTAACATAGTTTATCTTACCTCAGGTTACTTGTGTTCAGTGTTATCCATCTACACAATCATCCAATTAATTCAGAGATTCTAATTTTGTAGACAGCAGGTTTTTGAGACCTAATGATTCTGTGACTTTCATCAGTTGTCCATTGATGCGGCTCCCTGTTCATTTCTGATTTTGTTATTTGGATGCTGTCTCTCCACCTACTACATTATCTGTTTAAGGGTTTGTATGTCTGATAGATTTTCCCAAGGAACCAGTTCTTGCTTTTGTTAATATTTGTATTCTCTTTGTTTCTGATGGATCACTCTCATCCCCAGTCTGATCATTTCTTTCTGTCCCCTCCTTTAATTTGTATTTGCTTCTTTTTATTCTAGAGCTTTCAGGTGTGCTGGGAACTTGCTAGTGTGGGGTCTCTCTGGTTTCTTTATGAAAGCGCTCTGTCCTGCATGTGCACGTTCCTCTTAGCACTGCTTTCCTTATGTCCCTTAAGTTTGGAGATAATATGCCATCATTTCCAGTGAATTCTAGGGACACTTTTTTTTTCAAGTCTCCGAACAGGTGGTTCTTCAGTTGCAAGCTATTGAATTTCCATGAGTTTATTGCCTTTTTGTTATTGTTTTAATCCATGGCAGTTTTTCTGTATCTGCTGTGGCTACTTTCGAGAGGGAATGCGTGATCAGTTTAGGATAAGGTTCCATGGGGTACTGAAAAGAAACTGTGAAGTTGGGGCTGAGGATTTAGCTCAGTGGTAGAGCGCTTACCTAGGAAGTGTAAGGCCCTGGGTTCGGTCCCCAGCTCCAAAAAAAAGAACTAAAAAAAAAAAAAACTGTGTACTTTTTTGTTCATGTGAAATATTCTGTATTTATCAGTGAGGTCAGATGAATTGAAACCCGTGTCAGTTACATCTTCTATTTTTATTGTTTTCTTTTCTAGTTTCTGTCTCAATGACCTGCCTTTGGTGAGATGGCACATTGGATGCCCCCCACTATTAATGTGTCAGGTTCGATGTGATATTTAAGCTTCAGCAATATTTCTCTCACAAATGTTGCTACTTTTGTCTTTGGGATATAGAAATCCAGAATTGAAATGCCATTTTGGTAGATTTTTCCACTGATGAATATGAAGTGTCCTTCCCCTTCTCTTTTGAATACTTTTGGTTGAAAGTCTGATTTGCTCTATGTTAGAATGGCTAACCATCTTGTTTCTAGTATCAATTTCTTGGAAAACCTTTTCCAACAGCTTAGTCTGAGGTTGTGTCTATCTCAATTGCTGGAGTGTGTTTCTTGAATGCAACAGAGTGACGAATCCTGTTTTTTAATCCATTGTGTTATCCTCTGTACTTTTATTGTGTAATAGAGGCCATTAATGCTTAACGGTATTAGTGACCAGTGATATTTACTTCATGCTATTTTGATTTTGGGGGTGGGGTGTTTTCTTGCTTGCATGTATTTTGGTTTTTGTTTTTGTTTTTTTTTGGTGGGATGTTTGTGTGTGTAAGTTAGTATAAAATCTGTTCTGTAGGGTGCATGATTTTTTTTTTACATGCTCTTTTTGCTTTTTTTGGGGGGGTGGGCGGGTGGGGTTAGAGTACCCAGGCCAGTATGTGATCCCTTCTGTAGGTTATGCTGTGTAGTTTTTAATTTCTAGTGGGAGAGGGATGGTTCAATTTCTGAAAACCCAACAATATAATCCACTATATAATGAAACTGAAAGAAAAAAAAATCACATGATAATCTCATTAGATGCTGAAAAAGCAATTCCAATCCCGCTTCATGCTAAAAGCGTGAGAGTGATAAAGGAGACCAGTCCTATGGAGAATCATAGTAGAAGCACTGGACAGCAAGCCAGTAATGAACATCAAGCTAAATATAAAGAAACATAAAGGAATTCCATTAAAGTGAAGGACAAGGTACGGCTGCCCACTCTCCCTATTCAGTATACTATTTGAAATTTTATGCAGGGTAAAAGCATAGTTTTAATTTGGTTCTGACATGGAGTATGGCCAAGGCCTGTGAAGGAGGAATGACACAGCATTTTAGAAATCCTGGGTTATGGCCCACTCTTTAACACTGCCTCATTGCACCTTGGTGAGTCATAGCCCCAAGGACCAAGTGTACTTAGAACTTCATGCTGGGTTTGACTCAGTTGTTCCCCTCCTATCTCTCTAATTCTAAAAGTACATAAAAATTCTCATGAAGCTTCCCATCACTCAGGGAGCAACATCATTGGCATTTGCAATAATAGTGGTCGAGGCCTTTTAGGAGTTTCCTCTGTGGCAGACCAATGCTTCCACCATCACCCAAGGAAATGTAGAATAATGAGCGATGGCCACCACCCATAAAAAGCATTTGGAAAAATAAAATTGTTCATTAGGCTGGCTAACATGATTAACTACTGGCTCTGATGTAAAAAAAAAAAAAAAAAAAAAAAAACAAACAAATTAGGGAACAATTAGAAGTTCAGAAAGGCTGGGACTTTTTAAGGTCCGGCATCAAGTACAATGGTGGCACTGGGTAATAATGTGACTGTCACAAAGGCTGAAGTGTTGAGGACTGATTTCTGTCGCAGTTGTACCCTCAGCTTCCTGATAGGATTTAATAAGGATTGATAATCACAGGTGTGCATTCTGATCATTTAAACAAGATATGACATTTTTTATACAGATATTTAGATTTTTGCTTTTTAAAAGATTCTTATTAGAATACATTTAAAGATAAATAATACGATATTAAAGCATTTCTCTCTAAATTCAAATTGCTGCCTACAGTGAAGGGAAACCGACTGAGAAAACTACTTTGCTTACTCTTTGTTACTCTATAACAAATTGCCTACGTATGAAGTTATGTTGGCCTTGGGAGTAATTTGTTTTCTTTACATGTACTATGTAATGTTTTTTCTCATACAGTATTGGGTATCACTTTTTTCAGCATCAAGCAGGAGAAGAAATTAGAACATGATCACTTTTGCAATTTTACATGGCTTGAAAGCTTTCTCTAGGATATGAAAGCTACTTGTTGTGCTTTGCCCTGAAGTTATTTGTATTTTGATGCCAATTCCACTACCCCAAGGACAGCTGCATACTTATGTACTCAGAACTCAGGTGACTTCACCGGAACCACCTCCCATTGAATTTGAAAAGTGCAGGTGAGGGTCAGGTACAGGATAGAAGGATGCTTGTCATTGGAGGAGAAGGAAGGATGGGTAAGAGAGATGTTTGAAGGAGGAGGAGAAGACTAGAGGAAAAAGAGAGATAGGAAGAAAAGAGAGTGAGAAGCCATGGCAGGTGAGGTTAAGATATTGCTCTGTGTATTTAGAGGCTGTTATTAATGTTCCTAAGGGATGGATGGTAAAGTGCTTTGTATATTTAAGTGGGCAATTATATCTTCACAATTGGGGCAAAATTATTGTGTTGTGTGTTTTACTATGTGACGGTTTGGATAGAGGAATGTGTGTGGCGGCAAGGGAAACTGGGCCGACAGGGAGTAGGGATGTGTTTTCACCAAGATATCTACAAGATATATTGGGACACTATGGTGCTAGTGATAGCAGGGTAAAAGACAAGTTTTCTTATTTCTTTATACAACAACAGATGTTGATCCAAGGTGATGGGCAAGAATTCACTAGTAATCATAAAAGTTGATAGAATCTTTTTATTTTTTAGTAAGAAGACAGCAGTGCCATATTAAGTCATGTGATAACTTAAGGGCTGGAAATCAAACAAAGAAATGGGAAATCATAATGGGCTGACAGGCTGTTGGTCCCCTGCTGTGTGGTAAGTAATGGCAACTCAGAGAGTTAAGAGATTAAAGCTGCTTTTTAAAGAAAGTTATTTAGAAAGTAGTTCAGGATACTCATATTCTTTTTAACATGTGCTCCACGGGAATTTTGGGGGGAAATCCTAGTTACACAAAATATGTCTTCTTTTTTTTTCAGGTATTATTAACAAGTGATTAGTGTGTTTTGAGAAAGAAGAGAGTAGAGAGATTACCTGAATCAGGTGGGGATTTTCATCTACTGTTTAGAACTTAGGGAAAAATTAGTCACTACCAAGTAGAGAGTTTTGGTGAAATGTCTGTAACACCATGGAGAGTGAATGCAGACATATATTGTAGAAGTTATAAAAGTAAAGAAAAATCTGTGGCTTCGGATAGAGAGCTTAACAGATTGAGATATTTTGGGAAAAAGTCCTGGTTTGATGCGTTGCTTATTGATATTAGAATTGATAAAAGGTATGTGGTTAGTTTTATGAATTACCCCAATAAATGGCTAGAGACGGTTTGTGGTTACTTTTGATATTTACCACAATACGATGCTCAAATTCTCCAATCGTGGGGTTCATGGGAACTTTGGGTTAATTTTCTGATATCACCGAGTACAGAGTGATATCAGACTCATTGCTTACATAAATTAATTTTTTAAAAATTGTTTAATATTCATGATGGGTGTGACATTGAGTTTTATGCTTTTATTTTATTCTGGGAGAGAGTGCAAGATACAAGCTTTTCTGGTTTCAGACTAGGGAACAGAGTATTTTGGGAGAAAGATTTTGTCCTTGTGTCTTTAAAAATTGTGATTATGCTCTGGAAACCTCACAGAGTCATACTGATCAGATTTGAGAGTGGTACACCGCCTGAAAAAAATATATTCAGGAGAATCAAACAAAAAGTTATGTCAATTCTAAACTTTTGTCTTGAAGTTGTATTTTACAGAGTGTACCTACTTGGAATCCTGGTATCAATGACTTTCTGCTGGGCCCAGTCAGGACATATAGGCTATCACATTTGTTTCATTCTCCCTACCACCTACCCCTAAGAATATCTCAACACCCATGTAGACCTTGAAGAAGTTATGGAGGAGTCGTCGTCTCAATTTCCTGGAATTTGTGGGGTGGGGCTGGAAGTGGTTAATCTAAATTTGTTTTTATAAAGAATTTAAAATTGGTTGAAATTTAGCAGGGAGGAATAAGATAGATTGAGTTATACAGTCAGAATCCAATTTGGTAACTAAGCTTAATCTTATCTTTGTTTGGGTATAGAATTTATTTGACAAAAAAATTTTAAAGTACAACAGCCAGTCCTAATATTGCTGTCATTACAAACTTCTGAATTGATTACACCTGTGAGTTAAGATTCAAATAGCAGTCATGGCTCTGACTTTGTAAGGGTACTTTCAAGACAATATTAAGATATAAAGACAAAAGTGCAGATTGTCTTAGATAGATAGATGGTTTTTGAAAATATCAGAAATCCACAAAATTTGAGATTTAAAGTTATTATTTATCTTTAGTTGCTCCTAAATGTTCCCCTTTCACAGATTTAATGAAGAACTTGAACATCTATACCTCCAGGTATACTTTTTGGCTAGACAGTCCCAGGAAAAAATGCCTGTATCATCTGCAGATTTATACTATTCAGAAAAGGACAAATTATGCAGAGGATTTGACTGATAAACCCTGCCAACACAGGGTAATCAGCCCTTTCTAATCTGCGTTTCAAGCGGCTGTAAGTTGACCTTGGGCCAGAAGGCTGAAGACTTACACTCACATGTTGCTAACAGGGGACTGTGCTAGTGGAGATTTGTCTCTACAACCTCTCAGTTCTAGAAGTCCTCTCAGGCTTCCTTTGTTTATAGATATTTGGTCACTCTCAGATTTCTGGGGGAGGGGTTGGAGACTGATTATAGTCTCATTGCTTATCAGGCCGTATAACTCTGGATATACTTATTTTATTGGATAGTTATCACATAGTATATAAGCTAGCCAAGACATAATATAGATTTTAAGCCTCTCTAATGCTGAAATGAAGAACTAAATGTTCTTTCTAACTGATAAAGTGATGTACTGGGTGTTGAGTATATCTAATGCTTTATAAACGCATTTTTAGAACGGTAATAATCTTACTCAATTGATATATAAATGAAAAGTCTGTTTAACTGGACAAAAAGGGGGAAATGTTGTTTACAATGAAGTTATCTGTATTTTGATGCTAATCCACTGCTCCAAGGACAGGTGCCTAGTCCTGTACTCAGAAATCAAATGACTTCCTCAGAACCACTTCTCTATTAAATTTGTGAAGTACAGGTGAGGGGCAGGTACAGGATAGAAGGAGGCCTATCATTGGAAGAAGGAAGGATGGGCAGGAAAAAAGCTTGAAGGCAGTAGAAGAGACTAGAGGAAAAAGGAGAGACAGGAAGAGGAGAGGGTGAAAAGCCATGGCAGGTGAAGTTAAGATTCTGCTCTGTGTATTTACTTGTTGTTATTAATGTTCCTAAGGTATGGATGGTACCAGGCTTTGTATGCTTAAGTGGGCTATTATATCTTATCAATTGGGTCAAAGATTATTTTGTTGTGTGTTCTTTTATGTGAGGTTTTGAGTGTAAGAACGTGTGTGGCAGTAAGAGACACTGGGCAGATGAGGAGTGGGGATGTATTAAACCAAGATATCTAGCAGAGACTTGGGAAACTACGGTGCCAGTGTTAGCGGGGTAAAAGACTACTTTTTTATTTTTATATTTTTGCAACAATACAATCACTTCTGTATTTGACATGCTCTAGGTGTGTCCCTTAGGAAACATCTATATCTGGTTCCTGACAGAATGTCCTTCTTAGGTTCATCAATCTTATCTAGTTTTGTTGGCATATATATATACTTCTATATGTATATGTATATATATGTATATATATACATATATATATACACATATATACATACATACACACACACACACACACACACACACATATATATATATATATATATATATATATATATATATACAGCTATGAGATTAGGTGGAATTTTAACACGGATTCTGAGCAGCTACATCAAGAATGTAAAATCCACAAACGGCAATGCCAAATAGACTCGCTCCTGTTCTTATGAGCCTAGTAAAATTGAGTTTTCACTGGACCTCAAGTTCTTCCCTCCCTGCCAATCCTTCTGTATCTTATCTTTGGCCAGAAGAAAGAATCATTTTAAAACATCCAAAACACTGAAATCTCACCCTTTGGAAATAGGAAAGTACATATTACATAAATGATATCTAATGGGACTACAGAACCACATTTGATAGTCCATGTCTCCTTTGATTTACTCAGGCAGTTATGTATTTGCATAAAATAAAAATTTGGTAGTTTATCATTTTAAGTAGGTACACAATATTTACACTTGTACATTCACTTTATATCTTGGCAACCTTTGTTGCCAAAATCATTGCAAAAAAACTAGAATTGGTAAACAGAATGTTTGAGTACACATTCAGGAATATCTATAAAGCCCCCTATCAGGGAATGAACAATCAGGAAATGAAATACAAAATTCACTCAATTAAACGTCTGTAGAGAAAAAAATGGCCTTTGGTAAAGAGGGCAACCTAGCAAATTGAACTGTTTGTCAAAGGAATGGACCCAGAATAGAGTTATTATCCAGAAGAATCTCCTACAACGCATGTTCCTAGATCTTTTATACCCAGTACAAGCCCCTAACTGACTTTGTCCATTCAGAGCCTGTAACCACTGATGAAGCAAAGAGAAGTTTCCAGATGTAGAGAGATGTAGTACATAAATGGTACCACTGTGTCACAGGAGACTCTCCTGGAAAAGAAACCTTTGAATCTGGTCAATGTAAGGAAACCAGGTAGGCCATGGCAGTTCTCAGTGACATCATCATTTGGACCTCCCTGAAAAATTTCTTGTACCCTGGAGATCCCTAGATTTTGTGATGTCACAAGGAACTGCGTCACAGATATACCCGCAGTACCTCTAGGGATTACTAAATGGCCACTATTTCAGTGCAAGCAGTAATTTGGGAGGGAGAACAAAAAGGATGAACATAACAGAAATGAGTAAAAGAAAGTTGGCCTTCTGTTTTAGTTTTAAAAAATGAAGAAATATGTGGTACATGGGAAAGCACAGTGAGTGCTCTGTAGGGGTTGTGAGGGTTCACTGAACATATAGCTTTGATCTGAGTCTTCCACATATGGGATTCAGGAAGTGGGAGCCTCTCGGTTGCATCTGGATTTCCTTGCTTGTTATGGTTCCTGGGAGTCAGAGATTTTTTTTGTCGTTAATTTCATTATTCCAAAAGCCAGGTGTTGGGACAGATACAGTTTTGTTTTTTTGTTTTTTTTTTTTTGTTTGTTTGTTTTGTTTTTTTTTCTTAGAGCACATGGCTTTTACTTTTTACCCCAGAAGGAAAAAGTCCTAAGGAGGAAGGGAAAGACAAGTATTGTATCCTCAGCTCAGAGTAATCTCCTCCATTATTTGGATTCCTATAGTGCAGTTTCTGTCTGACACTGATATCTAGGAGGTAGAAACGCTTCTAGTTGAGACTTCATCTTCTCCTTCTTTCCATTAGTGTTATGCTGACTACCATTCCCTGACAGTGTCCCTCTAGATTTCTGAATCAATATGTCTGATTACCTTGCAGTTTTATTTACTTATATTTATTTCCATATTTTTTTAATTTTTAAGCTAATTTTAATACATTTGGATATTTCTATATCTACATTTTAAATGTTATTTCCTTTCCCAGTTTCCTCTCCATAAGAGACCTGAACGTTTCACTTCCTTTACATTTAAACCCCCATTACTGTCCCTTGACATTTACTTGAACTGGGAGTCAAACCTAGGGAGGACCAAGGGCCTCTCCTCACTTTGGTGTCCAACAATGCTATCCTCTGCTACATATGCAGTTGGAGCCATAGGTCTGTCCATGTACAGTCTTTGAATATCTGTATAGTACCAGGAAGTTTGTTCATTGGCATTGTTCTTCTGGTGGGGTTGAAAGCATCTTCAGCTCTAGTAATCCTTTCTCAAAATTTACCAACAAGAGTTCCCTTTACAACTCTCTTGTTTGCCACTGGCATTCACTTGTGTAATAACACATGCTCTAGTTGTGTCTCTCAGGAAAGGTCTATAACCTGTCCCTTGCAGCATGCACTTCTTAGCTTCATTAATCTTAATCATATCTAGTTTTGGTGGCTGATCTATCTATCTATCTATCTATCTATCTATCTATCTATCTATCTATCTCTGTCTCTGTCTCTGTATCTGTCTCTCTCTCTCTCTCTCTCTCTCTCTCTCTCTCTATATATATATATATATATATATATATATATATATATATATATATATATATATATATATATATATGGTGGCTTCGACATCAATGAAATTGGGTGAAATTTTAATATGTATTCTGAGCTCCTAGGTCAAGAATGGAGTATCCACAAATGACAATACCAAATATGCTCCCTCCTGTTCTTATGCATCTATTGAAGTTGAGGTTTTATTGGACCTCAAGCCATTCCTCTCCCTTCCCATCATCCTGTATCTTATGTTTGGCCTGAAGAAAGAATCATGCTAAAACATCCAAAAGCCTGAAGTCTCACCCTTGGAACATAAGAAGGTAGATATTACAAAAGTGATATCTAATGGGACTACAGAACCACATTCTATAGTCCATGATGTCCTTTGCTTTACTGATGTCTGATAATTTTTGCATAAAATAAAAATTTGGTAGTTTATCATTTGAAGTAGGTACACAATATTTACACTATTACATTCACTCTTTAGCTTGGTCAGCTTTGTTGCGAAAATCATTGCAAACCACTAGAATTGGAAAACGGAATTTTTGAGTACACATTCAGTAATATCTATAAAGTCAGCTATCAATGAATGAACAATTAAAAAATGAAATACAAAATTCACTCAATTAAATATCTTTAGGGAAACAATGGCCTTTGGGAAACAGATAGAAGTTAGGAAATTGAACTCTTTGTCATAGGAATGGACCTGGGAATAAAATCATTATCCAGAAGAATCTCTTACATCCCATGTTACTAGATACTTTCTACACATGCCAAGCTACTGAATAATTTTCTCCAGAGCACGTAACCACTAATAAAGCAAAGGGAACTCTCTAGCTTTTGAGAGATGTTCTACATAAATGTTTCCACTATGTCAAAGGAGACACTCCTGGAAAGGGCACCCTAGAATCTGGTCAATATAAAGAAAGCTCATTAGCAGGTAATCCATGGCAGTTCTCAATGACATCATCATTAGGCCATCCCTGAAAAAACTCTTGTATCCTGCAGAACCCTAATTTCTTTTGTGATGTCACAAGTGTTGTCTTGACTGCAACTGGCTCTCAGACATTCCTCAGTACCTCTAGGGTTTATTAATTGGCCATTATTTCAGTATAAACAGCTACTGGGAAGGGAGAACAAAGAGGATGTAGACATCAGAGATGGGGAGAAGGAAGTTGGCCTACTGTTTTAGTTTAAAAAATGAAGAAATATGTGGTACATGGGAAAGGAAAGTGAGTACTATGTATGAGTGGTGAGGGTTCACTGAACATGTAGCCTTTATTTGAGCCTTTCACATATGGGATTCAGGAGGTGGGAGCCTCTGAGTAGCATCTGGATTTCTTTGCATGTTATGGTTCCTGGAAGTCAGAGATTTTTTATCATTAATTTCTTTATTCCAAAAGCCACCTGTTCAGAAAGGTACAGTTGTTTTTCTGAGAGCTAATGGCTTTCATTCTTTTTACCCAGGAGAAAAAGTTCCTAAGGAAGGAGGGATGACAAGTATTGTATCCTCAGCTCAGTGTAAACTCCTCCTTGCTTGGGTTTCCTATAGTGCACTTTGTTTCTGACACTGAAATATGGGACAGAGATGTGCATCTAGTTGAGACATCATCATCTCAGTCTTTCCATTATTATTACTCTGATTACAATTCCCTGACAGGTACCCTTTAGATTTCTGTGTCAATACATATGATTCATTGACGGTTTTCTTTTCTTTGACTTCTATCATTTGTTTTTGTTTATTTTTTAGCATTATATTTTGCTTTTTAATTAGATATTTCTATATTTACATTTCAAATGTAATTTCCTTTCCCAGGTTCCTGTCCATAAGAGGCCTAACATGTCCACCTCCTATTTTTCGATAACCCTCCTTATTGCCTCTTGACAGTCCGTTGAACTGGGAATCAAACCTAGGGAGGACCAAGAGCCTCTTCTTCCATTGGTGCCCACCAAGGCCATCTTCGGATACATATGCAGTTGGAACCATTGTTCTGTCCATGTGGAGTCTTTTAGTATTGGTTTAGTACCAGAAAGGTTTCCTTCTTTGGCATTGTTCTTATGGGAATTAAAGCCACATTCAGCTCTTGTAATCCTTACTCAACATTTACCAATGGTATTTTTTTCATGAAAAAAACATTTAGGTGTTTATTAATTGAAGTGAATACACAGTATTCACACTGAAATGCTCACTCTATACCTGGGCACACTTTTTTGCCAAAAATCATTGCAGAAAATGGAATTGGAAAACAGAATTTTTGAGTACACATTCAGGAATATTTTTGAAGTCCCCTGTCAAGGAAAGTACAATAAGAAAGTGAAATACAATATTCATTTAATTAAAGGTCTGTAGGGAAAATACTGGTCTTTGTGATACATACATAAAAAAATTGAACTCTATGTCACAGCAATGAACCTGGGAATAAAAATATTATCTTGAAGAATCTCCTACACTAGATATTCCTAAATCTTTCTACCCATGCCAAGCCCCTGACTAACTTTCTCCATCCTGAGTATGTAACCACTAATGAAGCAGAGAGAAGTCTCTAGCTTTAGAGAGATGGACTACATAAAGGTTTCCACTGTGTCACAGGAGACATACGTGGAATAACCATCCTCGAATCTGGTCAATGTAAGGAAAGCTGAGCATTGGCACGTTTCAATGACATAATCATTAGGCCCTCCATGAAACATCTCTTGTAACCTGGAAAGCCCTAGCTTCTGTGATGTCACAAGTGTTGTCGAGACTGCAACTCCCTCTCAGATATCCCTTCAGTAACTTTAGTGTTTACTAATTGAACTCTAATTCAGAGTAAACAGCCATTTGCGAGTGAAAAAAAGAGGATGAAGATATCAGAGATGGGGAGAAGGAAGCTGGCCTTTTTTCTTGGTATAAAAAAAGGAAGAAATACATGGTCCTTGGGAAAGCTCAATGAGTCCTTGGTGCAGATTGAGTGGGAATGCTGAAGAGATAGCCTTGATCTGCGCCTTCCATATATGGGTAACAGAAGCTGGGAGCCTCCCAAAACCATCTGGACTTCCCTATTATTATGGTTCTTGGAAGTCAGAGAATTTATATCATTTAATTCTTTATTTCAAAAGCCAAGTGTTGGGAAGGGCACAGTTGTTTCCCTGAGAGCTCGTAGCCTTTATTCTCTTTGTCAAAAAGAAAGTGTCCTAAGGAAGATAGGATGGACAAGTATTGTGTCCTCAGCTCAGAGTAAACTCCACCATGCTTTGGATTCCTACAGGGCAGTTTGTGTGTGACACTGATATCTGGGAGAGAGAAATGCTTCTAGTTGAGATTTCATTATCTCAGTCTTTCCACTAGTATTACTCTGTCTACCATTCCCTCACAATGACCTTTTGTTTTCTGAGTCAATAGCTGTGATTACATGGCAGTTCTCTTTTCTTTTATTTCTTTCATTTTTTAATTTTTAAAGCAAATTTTTTCCTTTTTTAATTGGATATTTTTATATGTACATTTCAAATATTATTTCCTTTCCCAATTCCCTGCCCATAAGATACATAAGCAGTCCCCCTCCTCTTCTTTAACCTCCATTACTGTCCGTTTTCAGTTCACCAGTTTGCCACTAGAATGCACTTCTGTATTTGATATGCTCTAGCTGTCTCTCACATGGAAGATCTATATACAGTTCCTGGCAGCATGCAGTTCTTAGCTTCATTAATCTTATCTATTTTAGTGAGTGATATATATGTATTTCTGCCAATGTACGGCATGCTCTGAATGGGATTCCATCAGTCTCTGCTCTAAATTCATAGATAGTATTGTGCCACCTTTTAAAAAGAGTGAAGCATGCACATTTTATGTGTTCTTTTCTTTAGTTTCCAGTTGTCTGTTGACTGAATCTTGGGTAACTTGAGCTTTTATGCCAATATTCACTTTCATACCATGTGTGTTTTTCTGTGATTGGGTTACCTCAATAAGTGTGATATTTTGTAGTTCATTCCATTTGACTATGAGTTTTTTGAGATCATTGGTTTTGATACCCTAGTAGTATACCATTGCATAGATGTACCACATTTTTTGTATCCATTCCTCTGATGAATGCCATTAGGGTTCCTTCTAGTTCCTGGGTATTATAAATAAGGCTGTTATGACCATAGTTGAGGATGTGTTTTTTTGTATATTGGAACATCTTTTGGTTATATGCCAAGGAGAGATCTATCTGGGTCCTCCGGTAGTGCAATTTCTAATTTTCTGAGGAATCTACAGACTGATTTCCAGAGTGGTTGAACCAGTTTGTAATCCCACCAACAAAGAAGGAGCATTCCACTTTCCTGACATCCTTATCAACATCTGCTGTCTCCTGAGTTTTTATTTCAACCATTCTTACATGTGTGAATAGGAATCTCAGGGTTCTTTTCATTTACATTTCCTTGATCACTAAAAATGATGAACAATCCTTTAGATGCTTCTCAGATATTTTATATTCCTCAGTTGAGAAATCTTTGTTTAGTTCTGGACCAGAGTTTTAATAGAGTTATTTGTCTCTCTTAAGCGTTACTTCTTGAGTTCTTTGTATGTATTAGGTAATAGCTCTCTGTCAGGTGTAGGATTGGTGTAGACCTTTTTCCAATCTGTTTCCTGCTGTTTTATATGACATATCTATATATCTATACATCTATCTATCTATATCTATATCTATACATCTATCTATCTATATCTATATCTATACATCTATCTATCTATATCTACATATATATATATATATATATATATATGACAAAGTTGTTCTGAATATTGACACCCACTAGCATGTTGCCCTATAAGGGGTACAACAGCAAAGAGTTGGTGAGCAAAGTTCCTCTATTAGGGGCTTTAGCAAGCTGACTGAATCCTCAGGCCTCAGTATGTGATGGGACAGGAATCTAAATGGATGTCACACTGTTATGTACACAGACTATACCAAAAGCATCAGATTCTTTCCACAGTACAGTATTGATGCTACTCCATATCACAAACATGGGATGGTGATGTTAGTGCTGTACAGAGATGACAGCAATCTCTCCCTCCTCTTGTCAGAAATTTATTCTTCCATGAAGAAATCAGTGTGTATTGTTATGTTTCAAAGCCTGAACCAAAGGTCTCATCATTAAAAAGGGTTTACAAAGTTCATCCTGGTTTCATTTTTGATTTTTCGATAGGCAGATGTTTCCCAATAGTGTTTGTGATATCTAATAAGGACACAGTGGCATGTGTTGGCTGAAAGAATAACAGAGTACACGATCAGCCTGCAGTAAAGGTTATTCTTTTTCACAGGTGAAAGGCTATGTATCAAAAGGATGTGTGTATTACAACAGCAGCTGCTGACACATTTTTAAGAAGCATTGCTGATGGCTACAATGGATTTTCAACACAGTGATATGCCATGGCCAGTAGGGCCTAGCAATCATTTGGCTTGGAAACATCAGATAATGTGATGTTTGACAGATGGGTTGGATGATTCTGGATTATTGTTAAGTTAGCACAAAATAATGTAAATACAAGATGCCATTCCACAGCAATGCAGAGTCATTATGGGGACCTTTACCCAGAACAAAGTAGGTGATTCCCATATCCATAGATTGTGATCAGATCAAAATGACTATAAATAAAGAAATATGGTAATCACTTATTTATCAAACTTGACACTTTATTAACTATTTCTGTTTTGTCCTACTGTTCTGTGCTAAACATTAGCTCTGTATTACTTGTGCTTCAACAAGTGTTAATATGTGTTGATTACCACATGCAATTTAGCAGCATTAATTCAGGAAAAAATATTTATTCCTGCTTTCTCTGGCAACTAAGCCAGAAGCCTCTTCCTGATTGCTTAAAGGAGCTCCTCAACTGTTATTGAACCTCTTATAAAAGGGAAAGGAAAGACATCACTCCCACTGATGTTCATATATATATCAGGTTGAAGCTGCACAACCTTTTGTTTAGTGCTTTTAGCTTTTCATAGCTTTTAGACAGTATATTCTCTATGTAAAAAAGAATTCCATCTAGGTTAAATGTTACAAAGAATATCATTAAATACTTTACATAGGATAATGTACTTAGACTGGCATACATTATATACATTGTCATTCAGTCCAACAGCTGATTCATCCACAGTTGTTCATGCATACTTAAATGCATACAAATATACCTACATTCATGTGGATAATAAATGTAGAGGACTTACCTATACATTTGGGTGGATAAATGGATGGATGCATGGATTGATAGCGTAGAGAAAGAGTCCCCCAAAACACCAAACTTGTTTCTTTTCAATGGCATTTTTATGTCTCCTTAAACAAATGATCTTAAAACTTACCTCAGAGATAAAATACTACAAAACAAGGGAGTTATAGAAGGATGTTGTTCAAAGGGATGTTTCATTCTTTATGTTCGTTATAAGTTGAAAGAAACAGTGTCCTATGAAGTTGACTAATCTTCATGCACAGTTGTGACTTCAGTCGTGGTCCTGAATATTTATCTTGAATACAAATTTGTCCCCAACTTATTTCTCTTTTTAGTGTAATAATGAAATATGATTGTATTTATCCTTATATAGCCTTTATTTACTATTAGGTGGAATGCACACATTCTATCCTTTACTTTTACTTTATTACATCTTTCTAACAATCAACTAAAATCATATCTTAAAACCTAATTCCTAAGATTATTTGAAGCAAATGAGAAAGTCTATAAAATCATTAATTCATCTAAACAACATTATTTTATGAAAGTTCATCTTTATGTTGATCTGCAATACAGATACTCAGTGGGGAGTGTCAGGGGACAGGGCAATGCACAATTCTTGGGCTTTTAAGCCTGAGAGGAAAGGCAAACCAGGTGCAAGAAGCAATCCCCAGATGAAATCTATTGACCACTTGGAACTCTAGTTCATACATCTGAGTCCATGCAAATGGTCAGAGACCTCCAGGAATGTCACCAGCTAGCCTGATCCTTTCCTAGATTGCTCCAGACAAAGAACCACTTTTTGTCTGTTGGTCTGTCTGTGTGTTTGTTTTGTTTCCTAAAACAGGATTTTATTTGTATTGCCCTGGGTGTCATGGAACTCACTATATTAACCAGGCTGGCCTTTAGTTCACAGGTACACCCACGCACTGATTAAGTACTGGAATTAAAGGCAACACTGTCAGGGATCTGAGGATTCTTAAAAATTTCTAAGCAAGCATACAACTTGTATTTAAACAGATAGTATCTGAATCTGTAACTACCATAGAGTAAACCTAAGAAGTTTATACAATGCAATTGAAAGTTGTTTGGTTGATGTCATAGTTGGTGATTTCATTGTCATGCAAATATGAAGACCTGAGTTTGAATTCCAAACAAGAATGTAAAAAGCCACCAGTTGAGGACAGAGTTTTTTTTTGATGATGGCTAAACTCATAACTCATTTGAAACAGCCCAGATGAAATGAGTTATGAGTTCTCTTTTTATGTTCAAAGTATGTTTATGTTTTAATCATGTAATCATGTGAATGTGTGCATGCATGTATACACACACACACACACACACACACACACACACACACACAAAGGTATTTGTGATGTTTGCAGAAGTCAAAAGGGAATATTGGAAGTCTTGAGTCTGAATTTACTGTCAGGGTGGTGGAGGAAGGCCGATGAGACTCAGGAGAGAGAGAACAGAGTGAAAAGAGGAGGAACATGCAATGGTTGAGGGTTCAAAAAGGCATGGACATACCATCTGGTCAATTGGACTTAAGAGAAGGCCAGATAAAACATACTAATAGTGTGGAATTATAGGTAGAAAATAGATTTTTATGAGATAAAGTGTAAATATCTGGCCATTTCCATTTCTCATAAAGGCTTATCTTAATATAAGTTGTGTGTGTGTGTGTGTGTTTGTGTGTCTGTGTGTGTGTCTTTTATCAGGGAATAAAATTGACAAAGGCAGGGCAAAAACACCAGATTGGGATTAATTTTTTTCTACAACAAATTACCTCTTTGTTTTTTGTTTGTTTGTTTGTTATTGTTGTTGTAGGTGGTGGTGGTGATGGTGGTGGTGGTGTTTGTGTGTGTGTGTGTGTGTGTGTGTGTGTGTGTTTGTGTGTTTTACGGTATGTCTTCCTATTGTCTCAGTGCTCCAAGGTCAATCCCATGACACCTTATAGAGATCAGGATTAGCATAAAAAGAATCCTATGTCCTTGAGGTCCTGTTTAACGTCAGGGTGCAACAATTGCCACATATAGCCAGGCTCCCACTGTGACATAAGAAAGAGGCATAAATGCTGATGTGCATTATTCATTAGTCAACATACTTCCAAGGAAACTTACAAGGCTCTTTGGTGATTTCCTGCCTTCCAAACCATCCTTTCCCCTGGTGACCCTGTTGCATTCAATCTAGATTACAATGTCCTAGTATGCCAGGAAAGCACACTTTTGCCTTGTTCTCCCTGATTTACCAGAAAGCAAGTAGAGAAACTCAACACAAAACTTTCACTCAGGATTCAGCAGCCTTTCCCACCTACTCCCAGCTTTGCATTTTCTCCCCTTAAAGGACTGAACAAAAGATTCTGTCATCCACAATTGGTAGAAGTCAGCTTCAATAAGTGTCCTAGAAGGTTGCTAGATGTCGGAAATCAGTATATGAGAGGAGGTGTGTTCTACAGCTGGCCTCCTTCTCAACAGATAATCAACAACTATTTCTCCAGGCTCTTCTCTGTGACAGCTGTGTGCCCATGTCTGAGGGGTGCACAGGTGTGTGAGACAAGGAACATATGTTAGGGATAGGAAGACTGCTACACAGTAAGGAAAACTGCGGGAGAGGTAGGTCATATGGCCAGTAATTCCTTTGTTTTAATTCCCTTCATTTGCTCCCATTGAGCATGGATTACAGCCTTTCCCAAGTCCTCTCATCCCATTACCACTCTCACATGCTCCTCTTCCACTGCTCCCTATCCTTCACCTTGGAGAATGGGGATTCCCACATGTGTTCCAACCTGCCATGCTCCACACCCCTTTTTTAGTTGCCAGACTATTAATGATTCTATTTTCTTAGGTGCTTTACCTCCATTTAAGTTGTTTACCTGCTCTTGATTTAATTTGAAATTTACTATTCTGTTCTGATTATCCAATGTTAAGGAGTATATGCTTTTCAAGTAAAACCTAAGGATTCTTTAAATTATCTCACGGTTCCTCCTTATGTCTCCTTACATTTTTCTATTTTGTTACTTAGGATAGTGTCCCTCCACGTTTGAATTAGATTGGCTAACTTGTTAATTTTCTCAACTCTTGGGATCCTTAATAATATTATTGTATTCCTTTTTTTCTAATTTATTGATTCCAGCCTTGAGTTTGATAACTTCCTTCTGTCTCCCTCCCTGTGGCATGTTTGCTTTTTTTATTTCTAGAGGTTTGCCCTGTGTTTTTAAGTTGCTGGTATGTGATCTCTCTGATTGGATTGGTAAGGCCCTTTTTGAAGTGAACTTTCCTCTTTGCAATTCCCTCATTGTTTCTCATGAGTTTGTGAATGCTACTCCTTCATTTTCACTGAATTTTAGAATGTCTTTAATTTCTGTATGTCCTCTCGAGGCCATCAGTCATTCGGTAAATAGTTGTTCAGTTTACATGAGTTTTTAGAGACTTTTCCTTGATTTTTAATGCCAGCTTTAATCCATGGTGATCTTTTTCAATATCTGTGTTCCCTTCGTGTATGCAAGACCTCTGCCTAGGCCCTTATGGCTTTTAGACTTTCTGCTGAAAATTAACATAATTTTGTTACGTTTGCCTATGTGTGTTACTTGGTCTTTTTATCTTGTACCATTTAATTCCCTTTTTCTGTACATTAAGTGTTTTGATTATTATGTGGACACATTTGTTTGTTTTCTTTCCTTTTAGTCCAACATATTTCTTGTTCTGTAAACTTCATGTACATTCATGGACATCTCTTCCCTTAGGTTAGGGGAGTTTTCTTCTATTGCTTTGTTGAAAATAGTTCCTGGACTTTTGAACTGAGAATCTTCTCCTATTCCTACTGCACTTAGGTTTGTTTGTTTGTTTGTTTTTTCTTTTTTCATAGTGTCCTATATTTCCCGGAGGTTTTAGATTTAATATTTATCTTTACTGATAGATTAATTCCATCTGTCTTATATGCCTGTGATTGCCACTCCCATCTCTTGTATTCTCTTATTGATGTTTGCATCTATAGTTTCTGTTCTCTTACCTAGGGTTTCCATCTCCAGGGTTTCTTTATTTTATGTTTTTCTTATTTCTTCTATTTTTCTTTTCAGGCCTTGAACAATCTTATTCATTTTCTTCACCCATTTGATTGCATTTTCATATATTTATTTACAGGGATTATTCATTAAAGTTCTCCAGCATCTTCATAAGATTAGATTTCAGGTCATTTTCTGCTGCAGCTGTGATTTAATATTCATGAGAGGCTGCTTTAGGATAGCTAGAACATGGTTTTACCAATTGCTCTGGGTCTTATTGATTGTGATCTTATGTTGGCCTTTAGCCCTCTTGGTTTTGCAGTTATTATGGATTTACATGATGCTTTCTGAGATTATCAATGTTGGAAAAGTGCTTTAGGATGCCCTGCTCCATTGATTCGTGTTTTCTTTCTGACTTCTGCTCTGAATGTCCCAGAGCACAGGTTACTTGAAAAAGTTCAAACCAAGTAGGGGTCTATCCACGGGTTTTTACGGCCCATGTGGTCTCTTGGGTTTTGGGTGCTAAATTTGTTTCTATGGTACCTAGTATAGGTTTTGATGGGGAACCCAGTTACCACATTAATCTAGTGCAAAGTAGGTGGAAGTTGTTCTACAGAAAATGGACCCTGGGAATGGGGTGCTATTTAAGGTTCCTGGGTGTGCTTTGAGGGGTCTTGTTACACAAGGAATTGGGGCAGGATATTACTTGGTTAGTCCTTGTCACAGCTGGTCTCCATGAAAGCAGTCAGAGTTGTGCATCAGAAAATGGAGTGCAAGATTGAGGGTGTAGTTTACTCCAGCAGAGTATGCTTTCAGGGGATTGGACTGGCAAGTGCTTGAAGCAGTGTCTTCCTGGTTGTCCATTGTGCCTGTAGGTCTCAGGGAACACAAGCCGAGGTGTGACCCGTGAAATGTAGTGATAAAGACAGAGTCTAAATGCATGAAGTTTAATTGAAACCCAAATTCTTTACTTTACCAAATTCTTTAACTTTTCTTAAGATACCTGTAAACTCACGCACAGCTTTGTTTATGTCCTGTGTAAGTGAGTACTAATTTGTGGAGGAAGTTTGCTTCCACACCAGTAACAGATACCTTGGATTGAGAAGAATTAAGCACCAAGTCCCAGTGACATGGTTGGAGGCACCTACTCTATCCTGGGTCTATAACAATTTCACACAACCTATCATTAATCTATATGTCTATTTATATGTCTAGGTATCTAGGTATCATGGTAGGTAGATGAACAGATAGGAAAGTATTGATCTGAGATGTGTATATTTATATATATATATATACATATATGGATATATACATATATAGATATACAATATAGATATACATATATAGATATATACATATATAGATATACATATATATACATATAGATAGGCATATATATATATATATATATATATATATATGTGTGTGTGTGTGTGTTTCTGTGTGTGTGTGTGCGTGTGTGTGTGTGTGTGTGTGTGTGTGTGTGTGTGTGTGAGTGAGAGCCTGTATATGTTTCTGGACATTTGGGGAGAGGAGAGATTTATTTGAGTGACTTACAGGCTCTGGTCCAGCTAATCCAAAAATGGCTGGCTGTGAAAGTTAAGTTCAAGAATCTTATAGTTTCTGCGTCAACAAGAATGATATCTTAAGTTTTCTTCAGTGGTTTTGGCATTCTTTTGAATTAAGATTTAATGCCAGTAATGAAATAAACTTTCTATCAAGACAGAGCAAGCAGAATAAGAACAAAGACTTCTTTCTTCCATGTCCTCATATAGGCTTCCAATAGAAAGAATTGCCCATGTAGTAGCAATATAAAATATCTGGATTCAAGGTGTGTTTTTGTATTTAACATATTCAGACTAGAATTAGATCTTGTCTCTTTGAATCAAACCAGAAGTCCTTCAAAGATGTGCCCATTATATTTTGGTTTTATATAATTACAGTTGTAGTCAAGTAGGCAACGAAAAATAGCCATCATGAGTCTACTTCTTGACAATTTGAGAAAACACCATATTTCCCTATATTGTGAATAATTTGTAAATGAAAATAATAACCAGATTATAATGGTACCTTGATAAAATAGAATGATCCTACATACAAATCGAAATGCATTATATATTTAACCAAGTCATTTTTATACTGAATGTGATATAATTATCAATTCTACAATGTCAAAAGCGTTATACATTTAGAATAGGCGAAATGGGTTTTATGGCACATTCTTTCAGTATCTCAAATTGAAATGAATATAAAAATGATTGTATTTTCTTAATTGATATTATATTGCATGATAAAGTGATGAAAGAAAAGACAAAAATCTATAGAAACACTTTGTTAACAAAATAAGAAGGAATTATTGATTTCAATTATTAATCATTTTCTACAACTGGTTATGTTTATAAAGACAACCATGTGTAAATACAACCTTAGTTTGTATTTATAAATACCTTCTTCACTACCCTTTCTTATTTTCTTTACCCATAAGAAGCGCCACATTAGATACCAATCTCCATGCCTTATGGGTTTGCACCCTTTGTCATTCTCCATGAGTTAGGCTATTTTATTTTTACATTGTCTATGAGGACAAAGATCTCTCCATCTTTTCCAAGCTCAAGCTGTCTCTCGATTCTACCCCCTGGCCTGAAAAGTTTTGTGGCAGAGCACCCAACTCTCTTCTAGAAACTGAGAAGATGACCTAGCTGACCGCATGTTCTTGACTCTTGTTAAACTGCTTTCTTGTTTCCCATGTATTAGCCAAACAGAATGTATATTTTGTATACATGTATACAGGGACCAAACCAAAATCCCAAGTGTACACAGGGATTTACGTACAACTCTTGCCACATATGTAGCAAAGGATGGACTTGGAAGGAGAGGTCCTTTTTCCTGTCAGTGCTCAATGTCCCAGGGTAGGGGAATGTCAGGGAATGGAGGTGGGAGGGAGTAGGTGGGTAGGTGTATAAGGAGCACACTCATAGAATCAGGGGAAAATGGATGAGATATTTGGTTCCTGGAGGTGAAACAGGGAAAGGGAATAACAGTTAAAATGTAAATGATAATAAATAAATTATGTCAATCTTCCAGGAACCAAGCATGGAGAGAAAAAAACATTAAAAAAATTCTACATATTTATTAAGATGAGGAAGAACTACACCTATCCCCTTTCTTTTTAGGATTGGTGACCTCATGTTGTGCTTCAGCCATGCCCAAGTGCCCTTTCCTCTTATTCTACTGAAGTGTCTCCTTGCATACTTATGATTGATCCAGTTAAGTTCCTTGTGTTCTGAACTCCTGAATATGGCTTCTGTATGTGCAGTTCCTGCAATTATTTGCCTCCAGGTAGCCTCTGATCTTTCTCATTTGGAAAGAAAAGATCTGAGTAAAGAGCCCCTATCCAGAGTTATGATATGTGTTTCCTTAAGGACCAGTGACCAATACAACTAGAAACACAGAAACCTCCTTACTCTGAGAAAACTCAGACACTCATCTCTATTTTATAGAATGTTTTTATAGTTAATAAACCCACAGACAATGCATCCAAACTGTTACTGGCCACCCTGTTCATATCAGAAGAGAGGGACTGAATAATTTTGGAAAGTAAAAACCAGGTTCTGGGTCCATATATGGATCTCTGACTGAATACACTAATTTTATTGAGAGTCTGTTTCCATTTCAGAAACCCCCCTTAGGATTCTGATCTTGACCAAGGTACTTGTTCCTGATCATCTATTTCCAGACTTTCTGGGTGGGCTACAAGCAGCAGCTCATAGGACAGAACACCTGTAAAAGTAAGTGACCTCACACAGGGTACCTCAGAACATACTTCTTTTCTAAAATAGTTTCTATGGACTTATCATATCTCTACAACAATAGTCCTAGATGCCCTGGACCTAGACAGATGTTGTAGAGTGCTTTTGTCACTCAGTTCACACAAGATATTTGATTTAAAAAGATTAGAGGGATGTGCAGGTATTGATGGGTCTTAGTGGTTAGTAGTAGTTTAAATTAGTGTGAAAATAGAGATCTGATTGAGAGCCAGGAAGACAGGAGATTTAAGAAGGCTATTAGTGGTAATCCAAAGAGTAAATTTGAATAATAATCAAGTCTGTTAAAACAAACATGAAAAGGGCTAGAAGCGAGCAAGCTACCTGTGGAGAAAGACCAATATGCCTCTTGAAAATGAAGTGAACATTGGAAAAATAAGTGCTGTAATTGGAATTAAAAGGTACAACAAGTCTGACATTTAGGGCAGTGATGGGGCCCAGGCTACTGTACTCCAGAAGTCTATGGTAAAACTTAAAATTGTGACAAAGCAAATGATTTTTTAATGGTCACTAGATCTACATATCCAGTCCTCAATAATGTACTACGGCAATCACCTGATCAAAAGATCGCATTTACAGTAGCAAAAGGAAAAGTCCCTTAATGTCTCTGAAACAACAAACATGCCATTGACATAGGCAAGGGGATAATAACTCACCTGTTATTGATCATGTCTGATTGCCCCCTCTTCTTCCAGTTTCCTTCTGGCATGAGACCTCTTGCATAAACTGCAAGCAACCATCATCTTTTTGAAAAATGAGACACAGTTAAACTTCCAGATACTGACAAAGTTAACCTTGTTTCTGTTTACCAACAGAATATCTTCTTTGTGAAAGTCCTGCACCCTATTAAAAAGATAGTTAGACTAAAACTCAGACTTGTAGTTTCAGATTAGTAGTGAAGAATCCTAGGTATATTAGGAGAATCTATCCTCCCAGACCTGTCCCTAAAACATAATCCCATAATTATTCAACTAACCAGATCATTTGTGCATATGCAGATTAAATAATGCACAGTCTGGAAGCAAAGGGAGAGATGCAGTCTATATTACCCAGCTGAAAGAGATGGGCATCCTGATATCCTGCCAGTCTCACTGAGGTATATTGTCATTACTTGAGAAGAAACTGGGCTATTTAACATATAAATTATCCAAAATGTGAGGGACTGGCATTAGAGGATAGAGACTACCAACCCCATAGTTCCGATCTCATATACACTCAGAAGTATGAATCCTACAGAGAAAAGTATATAGATTGTCTTGCTCTTTAAAGATGTATTCTTCAGGTTCCCTTTGGCAAAGGAGATAAAATGAAATTTTGAATGAAAGTTACAGAGGGAGATAAAAGTGGGCAAATAACTTAGACCATATTCATCCATGGATTTCAAAATTCTTCAGTTCTGTCTGTTGATGGCCTCAGAAGTTTGGGAGGTCGACACCCTTACAACAGATAGATAACATCCTCCTCTCTTCTGAAATAATTGAACAAGGGAAATTGAGGCACTGGTCCAAGAGTTATAATCACTGAGCTAGCAAGGGTGAGCTAGGAAAGATCTCATTTTTTTGTATTTAGAGGACGACAATATTTGCAAAAATCTGGGACAGGCAAAAGAAACCAGTATCAGAGAAAGGTTGCTGTAATCCAACTAGTCACAACTCAAAAGATTACTAGACAGGACTGAGATATCATTGGTGTGGGTGGGTATTGCTCTGCCTGGATACCAGGGTTTTTGAGAAATAGCAAATCCTAGATACCCCAGAACACATGGGGTACTATAACCTAAATTGCATGGAGACAGAAGGTATGGAGTTTGATACTTGATAGTTCATTGTGGTTCCAGCCCTAGCTCTCAAAAGACACTGCATGAAGGATTTACAAAAACACTTTAAGGCCGTGAAAACACCTTGTGTGCACCTGTCTAAACAACTGGACCTTGTAGCCCCAGGACGGAAAACTTGTCTAAAGGCTACATTAGCTGCCCCTATTCAGCGAAAGAAGGAGGGAAGTAAATTCTGGGTCAGAATTTTATACTCCTATCATCCCAGAGAGTTGAAGTCCTTCTACAAGGAACAGCACAATCTGGCTTCTATTATTTTTCTCATCTTTATTAACTTGAGTATTTCTTATTTACATTTCAATAGTTATCCCGGTTTCTGGGCTAACATCCCATTAACCCCTCCCCCTCACTTTCTATATTTGTGTTCCCCTCCCCATCCTACCCCAATTACCGCATTCCCCCCAAAAATCACGTTCACTGGGCGTTCAGTCTGGGCAAGACTAAGGCCTACCCTTTCCACTGGTGCCCTACTAGACTATTCATTGCTGTCTATGAGGTTGGAGACTAGGGTCAGTCCATGTATAGTCTTTGGGTAGTGGCTTAGTCTCTGGAAGCTATGGTTGGTTGGCATTGTTGTTCATATGGGGTCTCGAGCCCATTCCAGCTCTTTCAGTCCTTTCCAAGATTCCTTCAACCAGGCTCCCATTCTCAGTTCAGTCAGTGGTTTGCTGCTGGCATTCACCTATCTATTTGCTGGATTCTCAGGAGAGATCTACATCCAGTTCCTATCGGCCTGCATTTCTCTGCTGCTCCATCCATATTATCTAATTGGATGACTGTATATGTATGGGGCCACATGTCGGGCAGGCTCTGAATGGGTGTTCCTTCTGCCCCTGTTCTAAAATTAGCATCCCTATTCCCTCCCAAGCGTATTCATGAGACAATGGCTTCTATATGTCCCTGTTGCACACTAACAGATACTATTCCTGCACCATCCTGGAGTGTAGTTGGAAAAACACACTTGACATAAATCCTGTTACCCTGTGTGCTGTAGACCCACAGATGCTCTTGACTTACTGTCCTGAGGTAACAACAATGATCCAATTTATCTGGACAGACCTAATGGACTACTGCCAAACACCATCCCATGAAAGACACTAATGCAATATTCAACACAGTTAGGAGTATTTTCATTAAACATTGAGCGAGATACCAAGAAACTTCAACAGTTACAGTAATTGAAATGATTTTCATACAAGACTTGGAACCAAGTACATAGGCCCAGAGAACACAACTGATTCATCAGTCTGACTCAGGTGGTGAAATGGGGATAAAGGAAGCCTGTCATCTTGTACATGGACAGATATTATGCTTTGGATATTCCATATGTCTATAGTATAATGCAGAGACAAAATTGTCCTTGTTGCTGAGGAAAGGACATTAAGAACATAGAGGAAGTTTTGGCTCTCCAAGAGGATATTTGGATTCCCCTATGATTTGCTAGGCTTCACTGCCATGGATATCAAAGAGATGACTTCCTTGTGACTAACGGTAACTAGATCATTAAACTGGATGCCCCACAAGTGTCGCTAAGACCCCTGATACTACTGACCTCCTGGTGACATACACAACCCCATGCTACCTGAGGCTTCATGGTATAAATAAGATGTGAGAATGCAAAAGAATTAAATGGCTACCTTGAATCCACAGATTGGTAGTGAACAGAAGAAGTAAAGAACATTCCTTCAAAAACATGGCTTTTGGAATAAAGAAATTAATGATATAAATACTATGACTTCCAGGAACCATAACAACCAGGGAAGTCTACATTATTCTGAGAGGCTCCAAGATACTGATTCCTATATGTGGAAGGCTAAGGTTTAGGCTATCTTTTTGAGGAAACCACTCAACCCCTAAATAGGACTCACTGAGCTTTCCCATTGACAGACCTATGTCTCCAACAGCATATGTGGCTGAGGATGGCCTTGTTGTACGCCAATGGAATGAGAAGCCGTTGGTCCTCCCTAGGATTCTCTCCAAGTTCAAGGGCATGCCAAGTGGCCTTAAGGGGGATTAAAGAGAAAGGGGAAGGGGATGTGTAGGAATCTTATGGGTAGGAAACTGGGAAAGGAATGAAATATTTTAAATGTAAATATAGAAACATCCAGTTAGAAAAGCAATAAAATTAGCTAAAAAATTACAAAAAAAATGTAAGGAATAGAAGAAAAAAGAACTGCCGGATAATCACATCTAATAACTCGGAAATCTAGAGGATCACTGTCAGGGAACAGTAGTAGAGTAATACTTGTGGAAAGACTGAGATGATGAAGTCTCCAATAGAAGCACTTCTCTGATGCCTACAGTCAACATAGCTGCTGAAGCTCTTTAGAAGGTAGGCCATGGCAAGTCTCAGTGACATCATCATTAGGCCCACCTGGAAAAATCTCTTGTATCCTGGAGAGCCCTAGCTTCTTCTGTGACATCACATGTGTTGTCATGAATCCAAATGCCTCTCAAATATTCCTTCAATACCTCTAAATTTTAGCTTCTGATTCAGAGCACACCACCATTTGGGAGGGAGAACAAAGAGGATGAAGATATCAGAGATGGGGAGAAGGAAGCTGGCCTTCTGTCTTGGTATTAATAAAGGAAGACATATGCTGTCCATGGGAGAGCTCACTGAGTCTTGTGTAGGGGCTTAGTGGGTTTCCTGAAGAGATAGCATTGATCTGAGCCTTCCTCATATGGGAATCAGGAGCTGGGAGCCTCTCAGAAGCATCTGGCCTTCCCTGCTTGTTATAGTTCCTGGATGTCAGAGAGTTTATATCATTAATTTCTTTATCCCAAAGCTAAATGTTGGGAAGGGTACAGTTGTTTTCTTGAGAGCTCAGTGCTTTTATTCTTTTTACCCAGAAGAATATGTCCTAAGGAATTAGGGAAAGACAAATATTGTGTCCTCAGCTTGGTATAAACTTTTCCATGCTTTGGATCCCTATAGTCCAGTTTTTGTCTGACACTGATATCTAGTAGTTTCCTCGGTGCTCAAGGCTTTTATTCTTTTTGCCCAGAACAAAAATGTGCTAAGGAAGAAAGCAAAAGCAAGTACTGTTTCGTCAGTTCAGTGTAAGCTCCTCTATGCTTTAGATTCCTATAGTGCAGTTTGTGTGTGACACTAATATCTGGGAGGGGAAGTGCTTCTAGTTGACACTTCATCATCTCACTCTTTTCACTACTATTATTCTGACTAACATTCCCTGTTAGTTTCGCTTAAGATTTCTGAGTCAATAAGTGTGATTAGCTGGCAGATTTCATTTCTTTTCTTTCCTTCATTTTTCAATTTTTTCAGGAAATTTTATTGCCTTTTTAATTGGATATTTCTATATTTACATTTCAAATGTTATTTCATTTCACAAGTTCCTCTCCATAAGAGCCTAACTAGTCTCCTCCCCTCTTTCTATAAAACCCCCTTACTGCACCTTGACATTCTTTTCAACTGGGAGTCAAACACAGGGAGGACAAAGGGCTTTTCCTTCCATTGGTGCCCAACAAGGCCATCCTCTGCCACATATGCAATTGGATCTATAGGTCTGTCTATGTACAGTCTTTGAATATTGGTTTTGTATCTGAAAGCTCTGGTTCCTATTGGCATTGTAGTTCTTATGGGTTTGAAATCCCCTTCAGCTCTTGTAGTCCTTTCTCAAAATCTACCAACAGGAGGTCTGTTGTTAGTGTGCTGGTTTGCCACTAGCAATTACTTCTGTATTTGACATGCTCTAGCTCTGTCTCTAGGGAAGATCTATATCTGGTTCATGTCAGCATTCACTTCTTAGCTTCATCAATCTCATCTAGTTTTGGTTGCTGAAATATATATATATATATATATATATATATATATATATATATATATATATATATATATATATATATCCACATAATCTGCATGCTCTGAATGACATTCCTTCAGTCTCTGCTGTAAACTCATAGATATTTTCCCCCTTCTAAAAAGGATTGAAGCAAGCATAAGTTGTGTTTCCTTTTCTGGACCTTCTAGTGGTCTGTGAATGGTATCATGAGTAATTTGAGCTTTTGGGCCAATACACACGTTCGTTGATTGCATACCATGCGTGTTTTTCTGTCATTTGGTTGCCTCACACAGGATGATATTTTCTAGTTCCATCCATTTGTCTACAACTTTCTTGTAATCTTTTTTTATACCTGATTAGTAGTCCATTGTGTAGATGTACTACCTATTCTGTATCCATTCCTCTGATGAATGCCATCTGGGTTCTTTTCAGCCTATGGGAATTTTAAAAGAGGCTGCTATGAACATTGTTGTGTATGTGTCTTTTTTGTATGTCATCTTTTCTGCATATGCCCAGGAGAGATATGGCTTGGACCTCAGTTACTCCAATGTCCAATTTTCTTAGGAACCTGCAGACTGCTTTCCAGAGCGTTTGAACCAGTTTGTAATCCAACCAACAAAAAAGGAGTTTTCCTCTTTCTCCACATACTTATCATCATCTTCTGTCTCCTAAGTTTTTTATTACAGTCATTCTGACTTCTGTGAGGTGGAATCTCAGGGTTGTTTTCATTTACATTTCCCTGATGAATAAGTATGATGAACATTTCTTTAGGTTCTTCCCAGATACTTGATTTCCTTCATTTGAGAAATTTTTGTTTAGTTCTGGACCAAATTTTAATAAGGTTATTTGTCTCTCTGAAGTCTAACTTCTTGAGTTCTTTGTATATATTAAATAATAGCTTTCTTTCAGATGTATGATTGGTGTAGAACCTTTTCCAATCTGTGGGTTGCTGTTTTGTCCTAATGACAGTGTCCTTTGGCAGGCAGTTTTCTATTACAGTAAAGAACTGTCAGTTAGTTAACTAGGACAGGGATTAGCTCCTTTCTGACTTCTCTTTGGGTCCTGAACAGTAAAGGGGGGGAATAAACAACCATGTTCTACCCCTACAAGGCATGCATATAAACAGCCATGGATCTAGAGAGATCTATCAGTGATTCTGGTCATCTGTTCAGGAAATGTATGGTGATGGGGTTTGCAGTTTTTATCCTTGCTTCTGTAACTACAGGCTGTGGTATTGTGAAGCCAGGATACACCCTGTGCATCTGTGATTAGGCACAAACAGTCTCTCTCCTTGGATTTCTGAAGCATTGCTAAGGGAGTGAGAGGAAATCAACAACCCCTGTTCAACAGAGCTCTGGGTATGCTGACACTCTTGCTTTATCTCTATATTAAGCTACTTCAAAAAATCAGAGGTCAGATATGTTCTTGAATATCCTTCAGTATGCTAGCATTGGACTGCAATGAAATATTATGCAGGACAGGTGTAGGAAACACCTTAACTCTTCCTTTGGAGATCAGAGAAATGAGGTGTATTCACATTTATTTGACTGTGTATGTTTCTGGTCTTTGGCTTTTATCATGCAGACATATTATCTCCCACTTCATTGTTCACATGGCCAAGTTGTGTGGAATGCACCACCCATAACTGTTTCCCGTCCACCTTCATAGGGTAATAGATATTAGTGCAACCCTTCACATCTTATATTCTAGGTTAACTGACCTAACTTTTCTTCTATAAAGAATTCTCTATTATCCCTACTCCATGTGTGTTTGTGTGTGTGTGTGTGTGTGTGTGTTTGTGTGCTTAAATGGTTCGGTTATATACACATTAACAGAAATCTTGAAAAAGAAACCAGAAAACTGAAAAAAGTCTATGTAAGAAAACTATAAACTGTGGATGGGGCAGAAAGCCAATGTTCTCCCACAACGTGGCCCTCTAGACAGTTTAGCATAATCTGTAATAAAAGAATCCACTTGAAAACAAAAATTGGAGGAAATGTCCTGGATGTCTACATTATCACTGTGAACTGTGACATTGTTCTCCTGGAATCCGTGGTCAGACATCAGGGCTCTGAAACCAAGTTGCATCCTGTGGATCTGTGAATAAGCTTGAGGAGGCTGTCAACTTGGTCACATGAAGCATGTGAATGGAATGAGAAGGCCGTAGCAGGCCATTGTGACACTGCCTTCCCAATGGAAACCAAGAAGTGTTGACAATCACAGAGTGGGGTCTCATGTCTGAACTTTGACACTCAGCTAGGCAAAGTGTAACCTGTCAGTTCACTTCCTGAGTACCATCCACAATCCAAAGGTAGGGTCAGATGAAGCACCATTGAAGATAGATTCTCTCCCTTGTGCGCTGCATCTCAGGGTATGTGGAAGACCATTCAGCCTCCGGTGACATGGGAGATCAGGGTAATGAGAGGCAGACAGAGGGGACAAATCAGTGTTTGTTTTTCTGGGCCAACATATCTGCATTATCCAGGCTAAGGATGTGCTCATGGAAGTCTAGTGTCTCACATTGGTATAGGCCAATCTGTATGGAGTCTCAATAGCACAACTGGCTCCAGGTTTCTATCTTAGTTCCTGGGATTTACAGGCAGACATTTATACCTTGTCTTCTAGATCCACAATTTTTTTTCTGGCTTCATATACACAAGGCATATTCTTGAATGCTCTCTCTGTGCCTGTGTTTTACTCTGTCTCTCTGTCTTAATCTGTCTGTATCTATCTGACTCTCTGTCCTATTTTTCCTCTTTCCTGCAACAGTCTTTACTAATGAAAGCACATTTCTTGGGAGTTTATGCACTCACTTCTCTCATAAACCCCAGTGTGATTTGAACTTACTGTCCTCTAGAGAACCACAGTTAGAAATAAAGTTGACATCCAAATCTACTAGACTAGAATTTTAAGAACAGAGAAGATGTAGAATATTCAACAAATCCCAATAAGCTTAGGTTCCTAGGAGCATGTATGGATAGAAAAATTTCAGAGATCCAAGAAATGCATGCCAGGCTGACCATGGGCTGACTTCTCTTTGCAGGGACTGCCAGCATCAGGAGAAAGGTAGATTGGGGCTTTAATAAATATGTATATTTTGGAACTACCTAGTCTCTTCCCTTACTTTATCCTTCCCATTCTGTGTGTTCCTAATGGATGTGGTACTAAATGTAGTAGTGACTCACTTTCAAGTGTATAGATGTCACATGTGGCACTCAAGTGAAGAATTGGACTCTTCTTCCCTTGTTGCAGCTCCTTATCAGTGGTCGACAACTTCATTTTCCCTATGACTGCTGCTTTGTGTGTGTGTGTGTGTGTGAGTGTGTGTGTGAATGTGTGTGTGTGTTTGTGTGTGTGAGTGTGTGTGGGGGGGTGTGGGTGTGGGTGTAGGTGTGTATGAATGTATGAGTCTGTCTGTCTGTCTGTCTGACTTTATCTCTCTGTGTGTTTCCTCCACATGATACCTCTCCATAGTTCACCTTGACTTCTTCGTTGTTCAGTCCAAGGTTTACCCATCATGCTTTCTCTGAGCGTTTGCTTTTGTTGTCTCCAACAAAGTGCACCAATTTTAACCAAAGCATCTGTAGCCAGACCTCTGAAAAGCTGGTCATATCACTAACAGACTCATGGCTAAATTCAGTTATTTTTGATACTCTGAGGGAAGTTGTAATCAGGATTTATGTACGTTTTCTTTATTTTTTACATCCCTACTCCCAATGTAGTACTCTGTGGATATTCTGCATGTCTTTTCTTACTTGTGTTAAATCTATGTATCTGGTCTCCTGGGAAGGCATCATTCCAAACATCCACCTTTACTTAGCAGGAGGATTAAATGAGGAATTTGGCATAACTGATCATTTAGCTAAATAAGATGCCCCCTGAGAGGGAATAACTGTGTGGATCATTATTTCACTGACATCATCCTGAGCTAATTTCTCAGCTTCCTTTCTTCCCTGTCATTTTGAGTGTGCTACCTAAAGTGGGGAGGACCATTTCTGGACTCCGTTTGAAAATTGAGTCTTCACTATTCACGCATGAAAGTGGGAAAATTTAAATAAATCAGTGAAATCTCTGGGTTAGAAGGGAGAGTGTTTTAAAGTCTTCCCTTGTTTCTCAGGCAAAGCTCCTGAAAAGGGCAACTTGGCTTGTTGAGTTGGAAAATATCTAGTTAAAGGGTACTTATGTGCTGTTGAAGGGGAACCTCTTCTGGATACTCTTATATATACCGGAATTCCATGGTATTCTCTGTTATGTCACTAGTGTTATGAAAAGAGAAAATGCCGTTGTGGCATTTGTTTGTACTTATTGATTTACGCACAGACATGGTTTTCAGGATTATCAAGATATTTACAGAGAAAACAGAGAGCATGGAGAGACAAGAGAGGAAGGAAGAAGAAATTAAGATTCTTTCTTGCTATAAAAGTGCAAAGCATAAATTATCTGGTGGAAAAGGGCAAGGGAGAGCAGTGGGCTGGTGCTGCGGAGCTTCCTAGAGGAGGTGGTCTTGGCTCAGTTCTTTTGCAGTAGGATATATGATCTGAAACCACTGGATTCCTAAAGAAGAGACACAGAGTCAAGAATAAATGATGAATTTTTGGCAGACAGCCAGGAATTGACAAGCATGCAGCTGGTCTACCACAAGATTCTTAATATCATTCTGCATTAGTAAGAATACCAATAAGATCCACAGCGGTAAAAAACTTTGACTCTCAGGGTAGTGTATTGAACTTCATCTTCAGAGGATTCCTGTACATGTCATTGGAATGTTATTCCAAGAGTGGACAGAGGGCTACTCCCCTGGACACGTATCAAGGTCTCTGACTCTTTTTGTCTTGAAAATACATGATTAAGGCTTGGTGGTCCTAAACACTATGGATTCCAGGACTTAACTGCATTCCATCATATATGAACTTAAAATGTCCTCCATTTCTTCATGTCTTGGCCAGATTTTGTTGTTTAGGGCCAGGAAGACTGCAGAAGGGAGTGAGGCATAGGTCTAGGAATCGTGGTTGGGAGAAAGAAAGCTGCTAATAGATCCAGCTTGAAGAGAGCTTTCCTCCTCTTTCAGTACTTCAAAGTGTCTGTAGATTTCCTCTTTCATCAGGCTTCATTGGGGGACTCAGCATATTCTCTCCTGTGCGTGAGTCATTTCTATGCCTTGTGTTTATCTACAGGATCTGCTGGGAAGCCATCATCAAAACCTTCCACCATCAACGAGCAAGTACAACAGATTAAGAAGGTGGAGAAATAGACTATTGAGCTCCAAAAGATGACCTTTGTGTTGGAAAACTCCCATGAATACTGAACCATTGAACCAACAGCATTTGGCGAGAAGTTATTCATTATGCCCACTTCTTTGAAGAGAGTCCTGACACCTCTGTGTTAACCTCAGTTTTCTAGCACCACAAAAAATGCAACTGTAATGTCCTCATGTACAAACTAATTTTCTTATGTACCTCTCAGAGGCAGGATAGGATAGGATGAAGAAAAGATAGGAGTGTGATAGGAAGCTATTTTATTTCTCAGAAATGCAGAAGCTGTGGTTTGTCTAGGGATACGGCAAGCAATGTGTGAGCCCTCATGATGGATTTTAATAGACAGAGAATGCATTTTCTGTCCTCAGAGTAACACAGACAGCTGGTCAGCTACAGAAGCAGAGTAACTTTAACTTAGATAAGTAAACTATTTTTTATTTTAAAGATTTATTTTATTTGTTTTGTATGAGTATTCTGTAACTGTCAGACACAACAGAAGTGGGAGTTTGATGCCATTATACATGGCTGTATGACAAGATGATTTTGCTGGGAATTGAACTCAGGACCTATGGAAAAATAGTTAGTGCTCTTAAATGCTAAATCATCTCACCATCCTGAACTACATTTGATGATGATAGTGATGGTGATGGTGGTGGTGGTGGTGGTGATGATGATGATGATGATGATGATGATGATGATGATGATGATTATACTGCAACATTAAATGGATCAAGATTTACCTTCCACCACAGCTCTTCCATCTCTCCTGTCTCAAGAAGAACCTACAATAAAGAAAACACTATCACAGCTTCCCATCCTCCCCACAACTAAAGAAAGAAAAGTCTTACTTTTTCTTGATTATTGAGATATTCTTCTTGACTGGGGTCATAGCTTCAGATCTGAAGCAGGGAGACTATGGAAATGGGAGCTCCTTTGGAGGAATCTGCTTACCTTTTAGGAACAAGAAAACCATGAGCAAAAGTAAGATGTTGTTCTACCACCATATCCCATGCTGAAACAAAGTCTCCCCTCACAGCTTGAGAACTGGGTAAGCAGGCTAAGCAAGCATGGCTAACAATCCAAACCAGATGGGTAAACATTTGTCCACTGGGTAAACAGGGGGAGAATTTAATTGACTATGCTGACCGTATCTCCTGTCCACTGTGTTCTAATCCCATGCAAGGAAAGTTTGTTGGATTTTGTCTATCCTGTGTCAGAACAATAGTGTTTCCCATTCTGAATGCTGTTTCTTCACTGATATGAACCTTGAGAGAACAGAGTGTGTCGAGGAAAGCCACAGTCAACAATATTCTACATTCTAGAATATCAAGGCCTTCTCATAAGAAACACTTTCTTGTAGCCGTGAATTGAGCAGGGAGGAAAATTACAACAAACCTCTGATCATGCATCATAAAAATTAGCAAGAGATAAAGAAAGACTTAAAAATGAGTCAGATCTCTGATACAAAACAAGATGTGGTCCCGGGCATGGTCACAAATAACATGAAGTTTATTTTGTTGAGCAAGAGTTACTCTCCTGGAGTCCTCAGATGTTCATATGTGCTTGAAAATCTGTCACAGAAGACTGTATTAATACCATAGTCTAATCCAGAGAAACCATACAAAAAATATACTATTCCTTCTGCAGGATTGGTTGAAATTAATTCACATCACACATTTGTATGTGAGGCTGAAATTAATGTTCTACATAGATAAAAGCACTATCTCAATCCTTGCCTTAGTAATTTGTTTTGTTTTGTTTTTTAATTTGGAAAACGGCTGAGTATTCTTCAGTTCCACACCTGAACTGAAGTGACTGTTCCTCAGACTGTATACATAGAGGACATCTGAGTAGTAGTTGACATTTATAGTCGGGGCATCTCCCCATGGATCTCTTTGGGTAAAGAATAAGCATGCATCGACTTATTTCTGTTAAGGGAATCATGTAGTATCCAAAAATTACAGGGTCCATCTGCTGTAAATATTTTCTTTTACACAGGAGAAGGAAGGTGTATCAAAGGCTGTGTATCAAAGGTTGTAGATATTACACCATACATAGAAGATAATATATCAAGAAGAATTCTACACAGATTGATCTAAGTATCTCAACACAATTCTAAGCCAGAACGGACAAGATATCACTTCACGTGGAAACTTAAAATAATCTGATGCTATGGTATGTAGACTGTTAATAGATAAAGAAAAGCCACCTAAAAAGCACATGCATATATACCAGATGCTATTCCAAAATTATCCAGAGGCAGTTTGCATCCTACATTTAGCAGAAAGAGATTGATTCCCCACTTCACAGATTCTGATCAGAACCATTGAGTATTAAGAAATCTATATTAGAACTCACTTGCATATCACATGTCTGTAGAACTAGTTAGTCACAGCAAACATGACATTCAGAAAGCATAGCTTGAACTTGTCAGCAGTGGAGGGAGTGCATGTAGAGCATGAGGTTTCTGCATGAAACTCAAAAGTCCAAAATACCACTGAGATTTGAGTTTTGAGGACAATAAATACTTAATGAATTTTGGGACAAAATTTGAATATAAAGACTCCAAAAATTATTTATCAATCAGCTCTGAATCCCTATGGAGATTGGTGGATATTTTGAATTTAGTCTGTGCCCCTGAAGTATAAGTAACTGGTGCAATTTGAACTGATTCGATATGCTAAAGAGGCATGCAAAACAAAGGAGGCCATGGTATCTTTGAACAAGTGTGCTTCTCCAAAATGTAGCACGATTTACTGTGGAGTGACCTAGACACTAGACACACACACACACACACACACACACACACACAGAGAGAGAGAGACACAGACACACACATATACACACATAAACACAAACACAAACAAACATACACACACACACTCACACACACAAACAAACACATAACCCACAAATTATTGACTTCCTCTGTGCTGTGTGTGGCATGCTGGATTTATCCAAGATATGAAGTGTATTCTCCACAAGTAAGTTAAACCCAAAGTCAAAGAAAAACATGTAATTCCTCCTCCTTTCTTGAGAAAGCATTCTGTGCATGAGTAATGCTTACATTTTTAAGTTTAAGAGGGATGACTTGAAAAAAGTAACTACTGAATCCCACTTTAAAACAGCATTTCAGAGATGTGTAGTGATTCAATTTTGATTTTATGTAATTGTAGTTGTTCAGTTCTCACGTTTGCAGGATTGAACCAGGTCAATACTAGTCATAACTCTGTAGGGACAGGAAGAGCTTGGAAAATACTTCAAGTTGAAAAACCGAAGGAACCATATTGGCAACAGCTTAATTCAAAATGGAGAAACTTGTGCTTGGATAAGTTCCTGTACCTAAGACTGAGCAGCTGGTTCAAAGCCAAGGAAATCATTGCATGTAAACAAGCCCTACAGGGTACAGAACCTGATACTAAAATGAAGAAAGCTAAGGGCTTCAGGAAATATGCATGAGGAAGACATTGAATGGTAGAACTTATATACAATAAATTTGGTGGTACACATTGAGAGGATGAATTTTTGAAATGTTTATCTCCTTAGGAGTGTAAACATTTGAGCTAAGTCAATGCTATAGCCCAGGTAGGAAAGGGAAGTGAGTTTCCATTCATGGAATTTCATTCCAGTTCATTGGAATTCCATTCATGCCGAACATGAACATGGGAATGTTTCAAAGAAATGTTGAAGCACATCAAGAGCTTCTGAGCATCCAGGAGGAGTATCAGAGGATTAATTTGTTCTTCTTATGAGGGATTTTCAAATTTATTGTTGGAAATCAATCAAGAGAATTTCAAAGTCTAGAAACCAAATTCTGTACAAGTCTCATATTAGCTATGGAAGACCGTGACCTCTAAAGGCTCCAAAAGGAATAGCTAGATTCAGCTTTTTTTTTTTTTTTTTTTTGGTTCTTTATTTCGGAGCTGGGGATCGAACCCAGGGTCTTGCGCTTCCTAGGCAAGCTCTCTATCACTGAACTAAATCCCCAACCCCTGGATTCACCTCTTTTTTTTTTTTTGGTTTTTTTTCGGAGCTGGGGACCGAACCCAGGGCCTTGCGCTTCCTAGGTAAGCGCTCTACCACTGAGCTAAATCCCCAACCCCTGGATTCACCTTTTAAAATGTATTACAATTGGTGACTGACTGCCTTTCCACTATGTTCCCAAGGCCAGCCACAGAGTATGACTGTGGTGCTAAACCTTCAGCAACAGAATGCTGCTTTGCTTAATTACTGTGTTGTGTTTTTGGTTTCAGTTGTGTTTGTTTCAGTTATTAGTATTGTTGGTTTGGTTAGAAGTTTTGTTCTTCATTCTTTATTAATTTTTGTTCTTTTGGTGAATTTGCAGTTCTGTTAATGTCATGTATATTACATTATGATTGTATCATTTGAGCCCTTTTTGAAATAAATTCATATATAAGTTTCAGAAGAAAATGTGTTTTTCAACTCATAAGATACATGTTTTTTCATGTGTAGTGTTGCATCCTGTAATGCCAGAAACCATATGCAGAGAAAGATCACTGAAATTTGCAGGGGCCTTGAGATTCACAATTTTTCCCAGCAAGCCAGTGGTACACATGTGGATTGGTCTTTCGATGTGGCTAGTGTGGCCTACTCTGTATACCAATTTCAAGAAGGAAAAGGTATCCATATTGTATCCTTGTGGTCATATATTTAGCTACTCCTAAAATATAGTACTTTAGGAATGATCACATAGAACAAATTAATGAGAAAATCAACAGTATTGGTCTAATGACTCTCAGGAGATGAAAACATTTACCAATGGATTAGAAATAAAAATCAGGAAAATCAGAACTAATCTGTCTCTATTTCTTGAAATATAGTCTCAGTGGGAATCACATAGAAGAGATAATGAATTCCATGTCTTTAAAACATTTTTTAAACTTAATTTTTATGTTGTTGGCCTTGAATATGTATTTGGTGCCAATTTGGATAGCTGTTTGGTTCAGATTTTTATCATGACCATTATTATTGCTATTATTTCTTTTATACGTAAGTGTTTCACTTGAAGTAAGTGCTATATACCACATGCATGCAATCCCCACAGAATTCAGTCAGGGTCCATGAATCCCACCTGGAACTGGGTTATCCTTGTGGATCTATGTTAAGTGAATGCTCAAAATGGATGAACTATCTCTCCAGGCCCTGCCCATGACATTTATCCTTCCTTTTGTACTTTATTAGTTGAAATGGATCAAACTCAACCAAAGAGAGAAGTTTTGTGAGAACTAGAGGAATACATGTATGGGATTGGAATGGTTATTATTTAAACTGCCAGTCGTCCATGAGGGCATTTGTAGATACAGCATCACACCTCAGCATCTCTTATTGTAAGGGTTGGAACAGAACTGTCAAATCTCATCCTGTGTTATAATGTAGAATAGACTCATCAGATTAAATTAAGAATTGAAAATTTCTCCTGGGTTTGAAAGTGGTAAGGAAATCATGTTGATGTTTCATAAATGCAATACTAAGAGCAGGATTCAAACTAGTCTGGGGGAATGCAGCCTGCAGCAGAGTCCACAGATCTGTAATGGAGAATGATTCAGTTCAAAACTGGGAAGGGAGAAGGATGGTTGATATTGTTCTAGAAGATCTCCCAACATTTCAAAGGTGTTTCTTTCAGATCAGTGAATGATTCTTGTAAAGCATCTCCTGGAATGAACTTCTGAGACCAACCATCAGCCTGAAAATTAATGTGTGAAAGAAGAATTTCTGTGTCTGTTCAGACTGTTGCTTTCAAAGCAACAGCCAAAACTGTCCATCCTATGAATGATACATAGATATATACATAGTATAGCAGTAAGGATACAGAGTTTCTTCAGGTCCATGAATGAGGTATTCAACAGATGACCTGGCTCAGGAATTAAGGAAATTTGTGCCAACTCTTGAGACCTGAGCTCCTTCCCTATGAGCCCCATGATTGAAGAAAAGAACAAACTTCAGACAACTTGTATCAGATTTTTATGTAGTTCATTTTTCCGGGTCTTGGTCCACAGAAGGAAGGAATTCTATTTTTCCATTTCTTGTTTGTCCTATAATACTACTTCCTGATGCACTCATGCAAATATATTACTGTGGATTTCATTGATATATTACTTTTTATATTTGAATTCAGTTGTCAATAACAATATGAAATAAGAAGTACTGTATCAAAGGATCATATGAAAATCATACTAAGGGAATGGGGCCATTGGTAATTTATAACTGAGCTGAAACTCTTAAGACAAAACTGTTGTAAACGGTCTTCTCTAGATTCCTGTTGTAGAACCCGGTGTACCTAACAGAGAGTAAAGGATGAATCTCTCTGTAAAGAGAAAAGGGATTTATCACAATGATCACAGGCTGTGGACCACATAATTTAACAATGGATAGATATTTGGAAAGTTCAAGAATCCAGGAGTTGAACTGTCCACAATCATAAATGTCTCAAGGTCATTATTATATGGTTAAATCCTCAGTAAGCAGGTTCTATTGTCTGTGAGGGTGTGGCAGCAATGTGAGTACAAGCAGGAAAAGGTAAAAGCTTCTTTCTTCCAAGTTTTCTATGGGCTTCAATTAGAATGCATTGTTAAGAATGCATCAAGATTGCCATTTTTCAATAGACCAGAACCTTATACTGAACGTTCTTTTCAGGGAAGCTGCAGCCTCATAGGATGGCTCAGGAGTATGGGAACTGCAAGACCCAGTGTGAGAAGATATTCCTGTTCATGGAGCCCACCTTCCAGTATTGCAGAAATACCCAAGAAATCCTCAATCAACTCCCTTTCAAACATGGTCTTCTGGGATTTGTAGACATCACAGCCACTAACAACACCAATTCAATTCAATTTTACTTACAACAGCTCACTGGAGTGAGAATAGTCCCTTTGTTCTTTTTTGGTAATCAAAGACTTCAAAGGCAGACGCAGTGATCTAATCGCCCTGCAACTAAATGGGGAACTGATGACATGGCTGAAGCAGATTTGAGCTCTGCTGTTATGAAAGGAGTGGCAGTAAATCCCATGCTGACAGCTGTCATCCAGGCATGCTGAAGGCCAGTGCACCTGAGAGTTGATGTGTGACATGGAGGAATGGAGGAGGACAGTATTTTTCTTGTGACTTGGATTTTCAAAAAATTGTCTTTTATTCTATTCCTCAGTGCTTAAATATGATACATATATATACATATATATGTATATATATGTGTGTGTGTGTGTGTGTGTGTGTGTGTGTGTGTGTGTGTGTGTGTGTGAGTTAAATGAGACTTGTATGTCTGGTATATTAAGAAAGCTTACCTGGTTGATTATTCTTAATGTCATCTTGAATCTGTTCACAAGGATTTTATTGAGAATATGTGTGTATCGGTGTAAATTATTCTGTAAAACTCAGTCTTCCTCTCCTTGTGTCAGTCGTCTGTAATTCTTTCTCCCTCTCTCTTTACTTTTCTGTTTACCTCATTTTCCTCCTTTCTCACTCTCTCTCTTTTATTCCCTGTCAATTGTTGGATAATTCCAGATTCAAAATAGAATTTTAATGTATCAATCCTTTTGTCTACTTTATGGAACAATCTAAGAAACTTTCAATGCTTTTTAAATGTATAATCAAAATTTTAAACTGAATACATGTGGTCCTATGATATTTTAGGAGGGAGATATTAAATGCCCTAACTGTCATTTTTCAGTATAGTCCGGTTTAAATTATGCATATTAAGGTGATTTAATATTGGTATACCCAGTACATCCAGTAAATCACTATTAGTTTAAAAAATATTCTAGATTTGGGACTGTAAATATAAAAAGTGTTTTCTCCATGTCTCCTCTCTTCTCTTTAATTTTGTTAGTTCTGCACTTTCTTTAACTAACTTGGACAGAGGTTATGCCAATCTTGCTAATTCTTTCCACGAATGAACTCTTCCTTTCATTCATTATATTGTTCTCCTCATTTTACTGATTTCAGCCATGATGAGTTGGATATACATGGTATACCCATTTCACAAGGCTCAAAGGCCACCCTGAAACAAGGTGCAAAGAGATTGTAGGTGCCCAAAATGTGGTGTTGATTATAGGGAAAGCATGTCTTCTGGATACACAGAGTGCTCACCTCATGACACATAGCAGCTGTGGTTCCCTGCACAGCTTCAAGCCAGTAAACAGTCAAGAATGCAGTGTAAGAGCCTGAATGCTGTTACTCCTAACTGACACACTATGGACAGTTAGGGTCTTCTGTTGGAGGGTTCAACGATTTTTGTAAGGGATTATCATTGGGTTATTAAACATCACTTTAATGTAGAAGATATACAAACATAGGATTCAAAGAAATATAGTGATATAGGTAAAATAAATGGGAAAATTATCAAAATATTTTTGTGGAAATTCTCAAAAAATAAAAGAATTAAAGTCTATTCCTCAATATTATGTACATAAAGAATGTTTTATTATAGAAGGGTGTTTCATACAGTGACCTTAATGAATTCTGTTAGTTACAACAGATCTGCCAATTCTGTGAGTTTAGGGAGGGCACATTTTCTGATTTGACCTTAGTAAATTAAAGTGGCTAATTTCAAATATATGAGAAAAGGATCCTCCAAAGATGATGTTCAGTTCCCTTAGTGCTTTATATGCACTTCTACCCTAATTTTTTAAGATATATGCATATATATATATATATATTATTAACTTGAGTATTTCTTATTTACATTCGAGTATTATTCTCTTTCCTGGTTACCGGGCCAACATCCCCCTAGCCCCTCCCACTCCCCTTCTTTATGTGTGGTTCGTCCACATCCTCCCCCTATTGCCACCCTCCCCCCAACAGTCAAGTTCACTGGGGGTTCAGTTTTAGAAGGAAAAAAGGGCTTCCCTTCCACTGATGATCTTACTAGGATATTCACTGCTACCTATTAAGTCAGAGTCCAGGATCAGTCCATGTATAGTCTTTAGGTAGAGGCTTAGTCACTGGAAGCTCTAGTTTCTTGTCATTGTTGTTCATATGGGGTATAAAGTCACATCAAGTTCTTCCAGTTCTTTCTCTGATTCCTGCAATGGGGTTCCTGTTCTCAGGTCAATAGTTAGCTGCTGGCATTCGCCTATGTATTTGCTGTATTCTGGCTGTGTCTCTCAGGAGAGATCTACATCCAGATCCTGTTGGCCTGCGCTTCTTTGCTTCATCCATATTGTCTAATTGGGTAGCTGTATATGTATGGGCCACATGTGGGGCAGGCTCTGAATGGGTGTTCCTTCTGTCTCTGTTTTAATCTATGCTTCTCTATTCCCTGCAAAGGGTATTCTTGTTCCCATTTTGAAGGAGTGAAGCATTCACATTTTGATCATCAATCTTGAATTTCATGTGTTCACTGCATCTAGCGTAATTCAAGCATTTGGGCTAATAACAACTTATCAAAGAGTGCATACCATGTGTGTTTTTCTGTGATTGGGTTACCTCACTCAGTATGATATTTTCCAGTTCTACCCATTTGCCTATGAATTTCAAAAAGTCATTGTTTTTAGAAATACTTTTTTTTTTCTTTTTTTTTTTTTTTTCGGAGCTGGGCACCGAACCCAGGGCCTTGCGCTTGCTAGGCAAGCGCTCTACCACTGAGCTAAATCCCCAACCCCAAGTCATTGTTTTTGATAGCTGAGTAATACTCCATTGTGTAGATGTACCACATTTTCTGTATCCATTCCTCTGTTGAAGGGCATCTGGGTTCTTTCCAGCTTCTGGCTATTATAAACAAGGCTGCTATGAACATAGTGGAGCACGTGTCTTTTTTATATGTTGGGGCATCTTTTGAGTATATGCCCAATAGTGGTATAGCTGGATCCTCAGCTAGTTCAATGTCCAAATTTCTGAGGAACCTCCCGACTTATTTCCAGAAGGTTGTACCAGTCTGCAATCCCACAAACAATGGAGGAATTTTCCTCTTTCTCAACATCCTCACCAGCATTTGCTGTCACCTGACTTTTTGATCTTACCCATTCTAGGTGGTGTGGGGTGAAATCTCTGGGTTGTTTTGATTTGCATTTCCCTTATGACTAAAGATGTTGAACATTTCTTTAGGTGTTTCTCAGCCATTCAGCATTCCTCAACTGTGAATTCTTTGTTTAGATCTGCACCCCATTTTTAATAGGGTTATTTGCCTCCCTGCTGTCTAACTTCTTGAGTTCTTTCTATATTTTGGATATAAGCCCTCTATCTGTTGTAGGATTGATAAAGATCTTTTCCCAATCTGTTGGTTGCCATTTTGTCCTAATCATAGTGTCCTTTTCCTTTCAGAAGCTTTGCAGTTTTATGAGATCCCATTTATAGATTCTTGATTTTAGAATATAAGACATTGGTGTTTAGTTCAGGAACTTTTTTCCAGTGCCCATGTGTTTGAGATGCTGCCTTAGTTTTTCTCCTATTATTTTGAGAGTATCTGGTTTGATGTGGAGGTCCTTGATCCACTTGGACATAAGCTTTTTACAGGGTGATAAGCATGGATTGATTTGCGTTCTTCTACATGTTGACCTCTAGTTGAACCAGCACCATTTGCTGAATTTGCTATCTTTTTTCCATTGGATGATTTTGGCTCCTTTGCCAAAAATAAAGTGCCCATATGTGTGTGGGTTCATTACTGGGTATTCAATTCTATTCCATTGGTCTATCTGTCTGTCTCTGTACCAATACCATGCAGTTTTTATCACTATTGCTCTGTAATCCTGCTTGAGTTCAGGGATAGTGATTCCCCCTGAAGTCCTTTTATTGTTGAGGATAACTTTAGCTATCCTGGGTTTTTTGTTACTCCAGATGAATTTGCAAATTGTTCTTTCTATCTCTTTGAAGAATTGGATTGGTATTTTGATGGGGATTGCATTGAATCTGTAGATTGCTTTTGGTAAAATGGCCATTTTTACTATATTAATCCTGCCGATCCATGAGCATGGGAGATCTTTCCATCTTCTGATGTCTTCTTCAATTTCTTTCCTCAGTGTCTTGAAGTTCTTATTGTACAGATCTTTTACTTGCTTGGTTAAAGTCACACCGAGGTACTTTATATTATTTGGGTCTATTATGAAGGGTGTCGTTTCCCTAATTTCTTTCTCGGCTTGTTTCTCTTTTGTATAGAGGAAGGCAACAGATTTATTTGAGTTAATTTTATACCCAGCCACTTTGCTGAAGTTGTTTATCAGCTTTAGTAGTTCTATGGTGGAACTTTTGGGATCACTTAAATATACTATCATGTCATCTGCAAATAGTGATATTTTGACTTCTTCTTTTCCGATCTGTATCCCCTTGATCTCCTTTTGTTGTCTGATTGTTCTGGCTAGAACTTCAAGAACTATATTGAATAAGTAGGGAGAGAGTGGGTAGCCTTGTCTAGTCCCTGATTTTAGTGGGATTGCTTCAAGTTCCTCTCCATTTAGTTTAATGTTAGTAACTGGTTTGCTGTATATGGCTTTTACTATGTTTAGGTATGGGCCTTGAATTCCTATTCTTTCCATGACTTTTATCATGAAGGGGTGTTGTCTTTTTCAAATGCTTTCTCAGCATCTAATGAAATGATCATGTGGTTCTGTTCTTTCACTTTGTTTATATAATGGATCACATTGATGGTTTTCCGTATATTAAACCATCCCTGCATGCCTGGGATGAAGCCTACTTGATCATGGTGAATGATTGTTTTGATGTGCTCTTGGATTCGGTTTGCCAGAATTTTATTGTGTATTTTTGCGTCGATATTCATAAGAGAAATTGGTCTGAAGTTCTCTTTCTTTGTTGTGTCTTTCTGTGGTTTAGGTATAAGAGTAATTGTGGCTTCGTTGAAGGTATTCGGTAGTGATCGATCTGTTTCAATTTTGGGGAATAGTTTGGATAATATTGGTATGAGGTCTTCTATGAAGGTTTGATAGAATTCTGCACTAAACCTGTCTGGACCTGGGCTCTTTTTGGTTGGGAGACCTTTAATGACTGCTTCTATTTCCTTAGGAGTTATGGGGTTCTTTAACTGATTTATCTGTTCCTGATTTAACTTCGATACCTGGTGTCTGTCTAGGAAATTGTCCATTTCCTGAAGATTTTCAAGTTTTGTTGAATATAGGTTTTTATAGTAAGATCTGATGATTTTTTGAATTTCCTCTGAATCTGTAGTTATGTCTCCCTTTTCATTTCTGATTTTGTTAATTTGGACGCACTCTCTGTGTCCTCTCGTTAGTCTGGCTAAGGGTTTATCTATCTTGTTGATTGACTTCAAGCATAGTGATTCCCCTTGAAGTTCGTTTATTGTTGAGGATAGTTTTAGCTATCCTGGGTTTTTTGTTAATCCAGATGAATTTGCAAATTGTTCTGTCTAACTCTTTGAAGAATTGAACTGGTATTTTGATGGGGATTGCATTGTTTCTGTAGATCGCTTTTGGTAAAATGGCAATTTTTACTATATTAATCCTGCCATTCCATGAGCATGGGAGAACTTTCAATCTTCTGAGATTTTCTTCAATTTCTTTCTTCAGAGTCTTGAAGTTCTTATTGTACAGATATTTACTTGCTTGGTTAAAGTCACACCAAGGTACTTTATATTATTCGGATCTATTATGAAGGGTGCCGTTTCCCTAATTTCTTTCTCGTCTTGTTTCTCTTTTATGTAGAGGAAGGCTACTATTTGATCTGAGTTAATTTTATACACAGCCACTTTGCTGAAGGTGTTTAACAGCTTTAGTAGTTCTCTGGTGGAACTTTTGGGATCACTTAAATATACTATTATATCATCTGCAAAGTGTGATATTTTAACTTTTCTTTTCCAATCTGCATCACCTTGATATCCTTTTGTTGTCTGATTGCTCTGACTAGAACTTCGAATAAGTAGGGAGAGAATGGGCAGCTTTGTCTAGACCGTGATTTCAGTGGGATTGCTTCAAGTTTCTCTCCATTTAGTTCAATGTTAGCAACTGGTTTGCTGTATATAGGTTTTACTATGTTTAGGTATGGGCCTTGAATTCCTATTCTTTCCAGGACTTTTATCATGAAGGGGGTTGATTTTGTCAAATGCTTTCTCAGCATCTAACGAAATGGTCATGTGGTTTTGTTCTTTCAGTTTGTTTATCTAATGGTTCACATTGATGGTTTTTCATATATTAAATCATCCCTGCATGCCTGAGATGAAGCCTACATGATCATGGTGGATGATTGTTTTGATGTGCTCTTGGGTTTGGTTTGCCAGAATTTTTTTTTCTTTTTTTCAGAGCTGAGAACCGAACCCAGGGCCTTTTGCTTGCTAGGCAAGTGCTCTACCACTGAGCTAAATCCCAAACCCCAGTTTGCCAGAATTTTATTGAGTATTTTTGCGTTGATATTCATAAAGGAAATTGGTCTGAAGTTCTCTTTCTTTGTTGGGCCTTTGTGTGGTTTAGTTATAAGAGTAATTGATGCTTCATAGAAGGAATATGGTAATACTCCATCTGTTTTAATTTTGTGGAATTGCTTGCATAGTATTGGTATGAGGTCTTCTATGAAAGTCTGATAGAATTCTGCACTAAACCTGTCTGGACCTGGGCTTTTTTTGGTTGGGAGACCTTTTAATGACTGCTTCTATTTCCTTAGGAGCTATGGGGTTGTTTAACTGGTTTATCTGTTCCTGATTTAACTTCGGTACCTGGTATCTGTCAAGGAAATTGTCCATTTCTTGCAGATTTTCAAGTTTTGTTGAATACAGTCTTTTATAGTAAGATCGAATGATTTTTTGAACTCCTCTGAATCTGTAGTTATGTTTCTGATTTTGTTAATATGGACACACTCTCTGTGTCCTCTCCTTAGTCTGTCTAAGGGTTTATCTATTTTGTTGATTTTCTCAAAGAACCATCTCTTGATTCTTTCTATGGTCCTTTTTTTTTCTACTGGGCTGATTTCAGCTCTGAGTTTGATTATTTCCTGCCTTCTACTCCTCTTAGGTGTATTTGATTCTTTTTGTTCTAGAGCTTTTAGGTGTGTTGTCAAGCTGGTGACGTATGCTCTTTCCTGTTTCTTTCTTCAGGCACTCAGAGCTATGAGTTTTCCTCTTAGCACAGCTTTCGTTGTGTCCCATAAGTTTGGGTATGTTGTACCTTCATTTTCATCAAATTCTAAGAAGTCTTTAATTTCTTTCTTTTTTTCTTTCTTGACCAGGATATCGTTGAGTAGAGCATTATTCAACTTCCATGCATATGTGGGCGTTCTTAACTTATTGTTATGGAAGACCAGCTAAGGCCGTGGTGGTCTGATAGCACACATGGGATTATTTCTCTCTGTACCTGTTGAGGTCCATTTTTTGACCAATTATATGGTCAATTTTGGAGAAAGTACCATGAGGAGATGAGAAGAATGTATATGCTTTTGCTTTAGGATAGAATGTTCTATAAATATCTTTTAAGTCCATTTGGTTCATGACTTCTTTTAGTCTATCTAAGTCTCTGTTGAATTTCTGTCTCCATGATCTGTCCATTGATGAGAGTGGGGTGTTGAAATCTCCTACTATTATTGTGTGAGGTACAATGTGTTTTGAGCTTTAGTAAGGTTTCTTTTACATATGTCGGTACCCTTGTATTTGGGGCATAGATATTTAGGATTGAGAGTTCATCTTGGTGGATTTTTCGTTTGATGAATATGAAGTGTCCTTCCTTAACTTTTTTGATGACCTTTAGTTGAAAATTGATTTTATTTGATATTAAAATGGCTACTCCAGCTTGATTCTTCTGCACAATTGCTTGGAATGTTGTTTTTCAGCCTTTCATTCTGTTGCAGTGTCTGTCTTTTTCTCTGAGGTGTGTTTCCTGTATGCAGCAGAATCCAGGGTCCTCATTGCATATCCAGTTTGTTAATCTATATCTTTTTATTGGGAATTTGAGACCATTGACATTGAGAGATATTAAGGAATAGTGATTATTGCTTCCTGTTATATTGATATTTGGATGTGAGATTATATTGGTGTGCTTTTCTTCTCTTTGTTTTGTTCCCAAGACAGTTAGTTTCTTGCTTTTCCTGGGGTGTAGCTTGCCTCCTTATTCGGCTTTACCATTTATTATTTTTGAAGTACTGGATTTGTAGAAAAATATTGTGTAAATTTCGTTTTCTCATGGATATCTTGGTTTCTCCATCTATGTTAATTGAGAGTCTTGCAGGATACAGTAATCTAGGCTGGCAATTGTGTTTTCTTAGGGTTTGTATGACATCTGTCCAGGATCTTCTGGCTTTCATAGTCTCTGTTGTGATTCTGATAGGTCCGCCTTTATATGTTACTTGACCTTTTTCTCTTACTGCTTTTAATATTCTTTCTTTATATTGTGCATTTGGTGTTTTGACTATTATGTGACAGGAGGAGATTCTTTTCTGGTCCAATCTATTTGGAGTTCTGTAGGCTTCTTGTATGCTTACGGTTGTCTCTTTCTTTATAATAGGGAAGTTTTCTTCTATGATTTTTTTGAAGATATTTACAGGTCCTTTGACGTGGGAGTCTTCACTCTCTTCTTTACTTATTAGCGTTAGGATTGATCTTCTCATTGAGTTCTTGATGTTTTTGGAACAGTATATTTTTCTGCTTTACATTATCTTTGACAGTTGAGTCAATGATTTCTATGTAATCTTCTGCTCCTGAGATTCTCTCTTCTATCTCTTGTATTCTGTTGGTGGTGCTTGTATCTAAGGCTCCTTGTCTCTTCTTTGTTTTTCTATATCCAGTGTTGTTTCCATGTGTTCTTTCTTGATTGCTTCTATTTCCATTTTTAATTCCTTCAACTGTTTGATTGTGTTTTCTTGGAATTCTTTCAGGGATTTTTGTGATTCCTCTCTATGGGCTTCTACTTGTTTATTTATGTTTTCCTGCATTTCTCTAAGGGAGTTCTTCATGTGTTTCTTGAAGTCCTCCAGCATCATGATCAAATGATTTTGAATCTAGATCTTGCTTTTCTGGTGTGTTTGCATATTCCGTGTTTGCTTTGGTGGGAGAATTGGGCTCCGATACTGCCATGTATTCCTGCTTTCTGTTGCTTGTGTACCTGAGCTTGTCTCTCCCCATCTGATTATCTCTAGTGTTACTTTGTTCTGCTATTTCTGACAGTGGCTACATTGTCCTATAAGCCTGTGTGTCAGGAGTGCTTTTCCTGTTTTCTTTCAGCCAGTTATGGGAACAGAGTGTTCTGCTTTCAGGCGTGTAGGTTTTCCTATCTACAGGTCTTCAGCTGGTACTGTGGGCCTGAGCTCTCCCTCCCATGGGATTTGGGTGCAGAGATCTTTTTATCCAGTTGGTTCCTTCAGATAGTGGTGGTGTCTTAGACACAGTGGACCTTCTTCTCCTGTGCCATTATCTACGGGAACCCAGAGGCAATATACAGTTTCCTCTTGGGCCAGGGATATAGGCATGTTTGGGTAGTGTTGATGTTCTCTTCTGCTCAGCAGTCTCAGGAGTGCGCACCTGTCCCGGCTGTGAGCTCTCTCTCCCACAGGGTTTGGGAGCAGTGAACTGGAGGCAGGGAGCGCGAGACTGGGACTCCCCACAGTCTAACCTTAAAATTAGTTTGTGTACCCAGTGAGATTCCCTTGGAGAAAACTATGTTTTCATTTTCAAATGATTATCCATTGGAAATAATTTCCAGTTTAGAGGTAAGGTGATATGCAGGGCTTGGGTTCTTTCAAGGAGTAATTAATAGCTAAGGAGATCTGTGAGATGCTGTCCTCTGAGCATGATACAGTTGTGGCACTCAGGAATTCACAATAGTTACATCTATCTGAACAGACCCTATATAATATTGATCCTGCCTATTCAAAGGGACTAAGCACCGTGCTGGAGAATAGAAAATGATGTAGCCACGGGTGTGTTACAAGTTGTTAAGTGTATAGCTTCATGCCCATGTTCACAGAAGAGGCTCCGTTTAAATCCAGGTGGGCCCATGAAGAAAAAGATAAAAGACATGGACAAGCTATGGGGATTTGGTCTAAAAAGGATATGTTGGTTGGGGAAGATAGGAAGAAGAAGAAGAAGAAGAAGAAGAAGAAGAAGAAGAAGAAGAAGAAGAAGAAGAAGAAGAAGAAGAAGGGAGGAGGAGGAGGAGGAGGAGGAGGAGGAGGAGGAGGAGGAGGAGGAGGAGGAGGAGGAGAAGAAGAAGAAGAAGAAGAAGAAGAAGAAGAAGAAGAAGAAGAAGAAGAAGAAGGAGGAGGACTAGAATAAGAACAATACAACAATACTGAGGAGAAGAATAATAGGAAGAAGAAGCAGAAGCAGAAGCAGAAGAAGGTGTAGATTTGCTGAAAGATATTGCACAAATTGGTTTTGGTATGGAATATCTTGGTTTCTCGGTTAATTGAAAGTTTTTCTGGATACAATACCCTGTGCTGGCATTTGTGTTCTCTTAGGGTCTGTTTGACATCTGTCCAGTATCTTGTGACTTTCACAGTCTTTGGTGAGAAGTCTGGTGTAATTCTCATAGTCTGCCTATATATATGTCACTTGGCCTTTTTTCCTTACTGCTTTTAATATTCTTTCTTTTGTGCATTTGTTGTTTTAACTATCATGTGATGGGGGGAATGTCTGTTCTGGTCCCATTAATTTGGAGTTCTTTAGGCTTCTTGTTTGATTATGGGCATCTCTTTAGATTAGGGGAGTTTTTTTTATAATTTTGTTGAAGATATTTACTGGCCCGTTTTGTTGGTAGAGTCATCTCTTTCTTCTATACCTATTATCTTTAGGTTTGATCTTTTCATTGTCTCTTGAAATTCCTCTATGTTTTGGGCCAGGAGCATATAGTCTTACATTATCTTCATCAGTTCAATGTTTTCTATGGTATCTTCTGCCACTGAGATTCTCTCTTCTGTCTCTTGTATGCTGTTGGTGATGCTTGTTTTTACATTTCCTTGTCTCTTCCTTGGGTTTTCTCTCTCCAAAGACATTTATTTATTGTTTCTATTTCTTTATTGTTTCTATTTCTTTTTCAAGTTGTTCACCTCTTTGATCATGATTTCCTGTAATTGTTTAATGAATTTTTGTGTTTCCTCTCTAAGGACTTCTACTTGTTTACTTGTGATTTTTATGCATTTTTCAAAGGATGTCTTTATGTTTTCTTAAAGTCCACCATCATTATCAATAAATGTTTTTTTTAAATCTAAATCTTGCTTTTCTGGTGTCTTTAAATATCCAGTATTTTCTTTGGTGGGGTAACTGGGTTCTGTGGATGCCAAGTAGTATTAGTTTCTGTTGCTTAGGTTTCTACACTTGCCTCAAGTCATTTGGTTGTCTCTTCTGTTTGCTTGTCTTGCTGCTTCTAAGAGTGACTCGTCCCTACTTTGGCCTCTGTATCAGAACTTTTGTAGAACTGTTTTCCTGTTTCCTTTCAGCCTTTCCTGAGAACAGGTGTTCTGATTTCATATGTGTAGGTACTCCGGGAGACTGTTTTTCACCTCTAGGTGAAGGCAGGAATCAAGGATCCAGTTATACCTCTCTTGGGCACATACCCAAAAGATGCCCTAACATATAAAAAGACACGTGCTCCACTATGTTCATAGCAGCCTAGTTTATAATAGCCAGAACCTAGAAAGAACCCAGATGCCCTTCAACAGATGAATGGATAAAGAGAATGTGGTACATCTACACAATGGATTATTACTCAGCTATCAAATACAATGCCTTTATGAAATTCATAGGCAAATGGATGGAACTGGAAAATATCATCCTGAGTGAGGTAACCCAATCACATAAAACACACATGGTATGCACTCATTGATAAGTGGATATTAGACCAAATGCTTGAGTTACCCTAGATGCATAGAACACATGAAATTCAAGATGGATGATCAAAATGTGAATGCTTCACTCCTTCTGCAAAAGGGGAACAATAATACCCTTGGCCGGGAATAGAGAGGCAAAGATTTAAACAGAGACAGAAGGAACACCCATTCAGAACCTGCCCCAAATGTAGCCCATTAATATACAGCCACCCAATAGACAAAGTTGATGAAGGAAAGATGTGCAGGCAGACAGGTGTTGGATGTAGATCTCTCCTTAGAGACAAAGTCAGAATACAGCAAATACATAGGCCAATGCGAGCAGCGAACCACTGAACTGAGAACAGCACCCCCGTTGACGGAATCGGAGAAAGAACTGGAATAGCTTGAAGGGGCTAGAGACCCCATATGAACAACAATGCCAACCAACCAGAGCTTCGGGGGACTAAGCCACTACCTAAAGACTATACATGGACTGACACTGTACTCTGACCTCATAGGTAGCATTGAATATCCTAGTAATATCACCAGTGTAAGGGGAAGCCCTGGGTCCTGCTAAGACTGAACCCCCAGTGAATGTGATTGTTGGGGGGAGGGCAGCAATGAGGGGAGGATGGGGAGGGGAACACCTATATAGAAGGGGAGGAGGGTTTAGCGGGATATTAGCCTTTAAACCGGGAAAGGGAATAACACTCGAATTGTAAATGAGAAAAAATTAGTTAATAATAATAATAATAATAATAATAATAATAATAATAATAATAATAATTTAAAAAGTGTCCTGCCCCTGATTGCTCCTCTATATCCTTGCAGTCCATGTGCACAGTTAGCACTGTGTGATTCCTTCTTGGGTCTGTACTGTGGGAAGGTGGGTAATCTCCTTGGAATTCTCAGGAATATCCACGCCCCTGAGGTACAGCTCTTTCCCTCATGAGATTTGGGTACAGGGAACTGTTTGGCAATTCAGTGAAGTCTTGGTTGCAGACCAGAACCATGGGTATGGATGGCTGACTGTTCCTATATCCCAGTGTCTAGAAGCATTGTTCAATTTCTCCTTGCACCAGGGATGTGGGCTGAAGTGTACAGATGTGTCAATCAGTCCTGCAGCCTCAGGACTTCTCATAAATCATTTTTATGGGACAAATTTAAATATAAATATAGCATTCCGGTTCTTGAGTTGATTTTCTGGAAATTTAACTGGGAGAGTAAAGGCCTCATTCTCTCACTAGAGAGCTACCTATACAAATACAGAATCTACTAATGAAAAGGAAGTTGCTTTAAAAATATTTCAAATTTTTAAAAAATTAGTATTTAAAAAATACTATCTGTATTTTATTTCATTCAAGAGTAAGCATAAGTCACTACTATTGAGGTGGTTGCTGCACCATTACAGCTCATAGGTTGTGTTTTTAAACTTTTTATATTGGAAAAATGTTTAAAGGATCTAAACTCTCTTGATTTTTCTCTTCTGATCACATATTGGATTACCATTTCAACATTAGCTGCAATAGCTGTAAATGATTGGAATTGTCACTATCCCCTGAAGAGAAAATGATGTACAGGATTACTCAGCTACAGAAATATGTTAATAGCAGCAGGAAAGCTTTCAAACATCTTATATTTTTACAAGGGAAATCTGGCTATACAGACTATGACAAACAAATAAAGCAGCATCAACAATGTTTGTGCATCTTAAATCATTGCTGATCTTCAATTCCCTGAGAGAAGCACAGCATAGAACTTCTCTCTGTCCAGGCCACTGACAAAAGCCTGGCTTTTCTACTAGGTTGTGCCACTGCTGCTATTTCCTGTTTGTTATGACAACTCTGCAGAACTGAACTAGAAGTGTATTCATGAAAGGTTTGCTAATGGAACATGCCGCCTACTCCCAGTTGAGAACTGAAATTTTGCTTTCCAGACAAAACAGACGGGAGTTGATTCATTGAAATTTTCTAAACAGGACCACCACCCCCACCACAAAATGCCCCCCATCCTTTCTTTTACCTCTGGTGCCTGGAGGGCTACAGGGAGATTAAAGCTTTTAAGAGTCATCAGCAAATATTGATATTTGTAAAAAAAATAAAGTTTTAGTTTGAAGAGTTATGAGCTGTGGGCTCTCCTTTGGGTGTAATATCACTCAGGTATTTGACGTATGCTGCATGGAAGGACCCTGAGGATGCCAAGTTAATAGCAAAAAGACAGGTATTTTGGGGTCCTGCATATATCAATGAATATAAGTTTTTATAGTAAGTAAAGTATAATAGTATAAAAAAGTATAGTAAGTGGTAAGAAGCAGGATGTTTGGCGTCTGGGAGGAGAGAGAAGGAAGATGGTTACTATGTGTAAAATGCATGGTATCTCAGCTCCATAAATTCAAAGAGATCTGGGTCAGAGAGGGAGTGACAGGCACACACCAGAGATGCTGAGCCCTATACCAAAAATGGTAAAGTACTAAGTTTTGTGCTTTATATATTTTGATACCAAACCAAACCACAGAAAACAAACAAACAAACAAAAAAACAAATAAAGAACCATAAGAGTGTATAAAGATCTGCTGGAAGAACTTTGAGGCTATCAATATTCAACACTTAATTATCTAAAATAAATGATGACCCACTCACTCATGGAGATGGCAACCAAGTAATATTGGCAATAGTATTATGAAACAGCATTAAATCCCATGGCAAGTGTTCATTGCACAATATGTGGAAAATATTTGCATGCTTTTTTTTTCAATAGGAACCAAGTTCTGGTTACATGTGTTCATGCATTTGTGTGAACATTCAGCTTCCTGCGGTCCAGGCTCACTGACCATTGTTTTCCTGCTGCAAGGACAACACTGACAGCAGTGAATCATAATAATCTGTTGTCCAGTGAATGAAGAAGGAAGTGAGGGACTAAATACCAATCAAAGATACACATGGAGTCATCCATGGCTTCAGACTCATATATAGAAGAGGATGGCATTGTCTGGCATCAATAGGTTGAAAGGCCTTGGTCCTATGAAGTCTGGATTCCCTAGTGTAGGGGATGTCAGAGTGTTGAGGTGTGAGTGGGCAGGCAGGATTGGTAGCAAACTCACAGAAGCATGGTGAGAGTGGATGGGATAGAAGGAAACAAGGAAACGGTATAACATTTGAAATATAAATACATAAAATATCCAATTAAAAAAGAAGAGAGTGAGGGGGAAAGGAACAGGAGGCTAAACTCAAAGGAATGAGAGATCTTCTAGATGAAGGTTTGACTTAAAGATTCAAGAATCTTTGTTATGTATGAAAGACAGTGGTCATCAGACTATAGTATTTCTTATTTTTAAAGAAAAGTAATTGAAATAATAGTTCCATTTTCTTATATGAACACAGAGAATCATTGGACAGAAAATATTCAGCTGGTTTTATTGGTTTTATTGGGTCAGACATCATTGGAATATCTTCCAACATAGTTCAACAACTCTCAAAAAGATTTTTTTTTTTTTGGATAAGACAGCAAAAGAGAGTATTGGTTCAGTGTTGCGATACAGGTATCTTCCATGTATTTTCATTCACATACAAACATTCTTTTAAACCGTGAAAATATAAAATTATTAATTGATTGAATAAAATCCTATGATTTTAATTCCTTAAATGAAGCAATACTGTCTGTGTATATGACTTTCACACATAGAATAATATTAGGAGATGAATTCATTTAAAAAATTGTTTAAAGTGCTGTGGTATAAGGTGGAATACAGTGTCTAAAGTCTTACTGTCTTGGATGGAATACTGGCTCTCCATTATCTAATCATAAAACAAATAAGAATATAAAGAGATAAGTGCCTCTGAGAAAATGCTCACTATAAAATATAAAATGTCCTTATACATTCAAAAGAATATTCTAAATACTTTAGATCTTCTAAAAGGACATAAGGATGATCATTTTAGAATGGGTTTATATTTCCAAACAATATATTTTATTTAAAATTTAAAGCTCACACGTGTGAAATTTTGTTTGGTCAGAACTGTTTTCCAGCTAGCATGCATTAATCTTCTACCTGACTCACCGCTTTAATTCTAATTGACTGAATTTTATTGCAAATTTCTAAGTTGCCAAATTTTTGTCTGCTCTGTGATAGCAACAACCATTTGTGTGCGGGTGTATTTGTCAAACATGTAGAGCCAGAATAAACATGATGTGTCATGGTGACTGGAACTGCAACAATAGCTAAAGTTTACAGGATATATTTTGATAATAAGTATATGCTTAAAGGAAATTCTGTAGTACATATATTTTTGCAAAATTTCTTTGTAGATAATTTGAGATAAAATGTAAAAGCATGTTATTTGAGAAAATAAGAATACTCAATTGCTAAAATGACAGAAAATATATGATACTTATTCTGAATAGAAAGGGAATGCAAAATCAAAATTAACAAGAGTAATTTGATGTGACGGCTACTGTGTATGCAATATTTCTATGTCCCAGAATTATACCCTTATGTTAGTTCTCCTTGGTACATTAAAAAGCAAAATGACCAAACTGTATTTTACTTCTTTTAGGACAGTTTAGAAAACCCAAAAGCTATCCTTTTAATTTTTTTTAAAACTTTTTTTACATTAGATATATATCTCCCTTAATAAGAATAGAATGACTTTTTTCTAAAATACTTTTGCTAACTTGAGACATTCAAAAATGAATTATGCTTTATTTTTCAAAAAGTGAATACGAACGTACATGACGAAAGTCAATCAGTAGTGAGAAAGATAATTGCTGCAGTTCTTCAATAATCATTTCCTTGGTAAGTGGAATTTTATCCAGTTCTTTCAGAATTAATTTAACTATTGTCATTTCGATCAGTAGATGTAGAAGAAACCATGATACAAACAAATGGAATTCACTGATACAGTAAAATCTCATTAAAGCAAAACCATATCTGGAAGCTATAAGAACTTTTGCAAGCAATTCCAATTGACATTCTTACAAAAATTATTTTTATAATAAATGTAGTAAACAGAATACTCTCGTACAAACAGTAATATCTTTGGAGTTAAGTTCATATTAAATTCAAACTTTCTAGATATATAATCTTATTAATTAATCTATTATTCATTTGGAATGAATAAAAGAGAATATGTATTGTGTTGGGTAGCAGGCAGCAATCAGAAACATCAACCTCTTTGTGGTAATCTAATAGATATGAATTTCATTTCTTCCATGAATGTTTAAACAAGATTCTTCCCTCTTAATATTCCCAGTCTCTTGATTTGTTTCCCAATATCACAGAGCACATAATGTATGGATTAATAATTGTTCAATATGTCTTGATAATAAACTTAGTCTTAGAAATTTCCTGTTTGTTGCTACCTCTGAATAACGAAGTTTGATTCAGATCATGCATCTTGACTCCACAGAGATGTCATCCTCCTCTAATTAGCATTTGAACACTTTTGTCCATAATACCTTGCCTTAGCCAAAGTTGCTATTACTGTTATGAAATACTATGACCAAAATGGAAAAAAGAAAGTTGAGGAAGAATGGTTTTATTTTAGTTTACATTTTTTTAAAATTTTATTTAATAGAATTTTGCAATCCAGATTTCATCCCTCTCCCAGCCCATATTCTAACTGTTCTACATCCCATACCAATTCCCCTCATGCCCATCTGAATGAAGCTTTCTCCCATTCCACACCCAGTCTACCAGACCTCTCCACTCCCTGGGGACTAAAATCTCTTAACGGTTAAGTGCATCTTATCTTGTTGTGTCTAGAACCAGCACTCCAGTATGAGAGGCCTCATATTATCTGGTGCATGATGCCTCATTGATGCCTCAGTCTGAAAAAAAACACTGGGGTCCAGGTTAGTTAACACTGCTGGTCCTCCTACAGGGTTGCACCCCTCCACAGCTTCCTCCAGCTTTTTCCTAGTTTGACCACAGGGCATAGCTTGGCTGAGTGTAATTGTCTGCATCTGACTATTTCAGCTGCTTGTTGGGTCTTTCAGAAGGCAGTCATGTCAGGTCCAATTTGTGAACATGACAAAGCATGAGTAATAGTTTCAGGGCTTGGGGGCCTAAACTTAATCTGGTTCACAGATAGGGCAAGTCACAGGAATTCCTTTTACTCAGGCTCTTCTCTGGTTTTGTCCCTGAAGTTCTTTCAGACAGCAACAATTATGGGTCAGAGTTTTGATTTGTGGATGGCAACCCTATCCTTCACTTGATGCTCTCTCTTCCTCATGGAGGAAGTCTCTACAAGTTCAATCTACCCACTCCTGGACATTTCACAGAATCCTGAAAGTCTCTTACCTCTCAGGTCTCTGGAATATTCTAGAGCCACCCCACACCTCCAACCTTTTAGTTCCTGAGATTGCCTGTTTCCATTCATTCTGCTGGCACTCAGGGCTTCAGTCCTTCTTCCCACCAACACCTGATCCTGTTCCCCTCTTTCCCTTACTGTCTCCTTTCTCACCAAGGTCCCTCACTCTTCCCTCCTGTGGTTCATTTCTTCTCCCTCTCAAGAGGGATTGAGATTCTTCACTTTTCCTGTTCAGCTTGTTTAACTTTTATTTTTCCTTTTATAAACATTGAATATTTTTAATTTCAAAAATTATTCACTTTCCCAGTTTTCCAGTCATAAGGGTCCTATCCCTTCCCCCACCAACCACTCCCTTTCCCAGCACCCCCTGACATTCCCCTACATTAGGGGTTCCAGCTTTGGTAGGCCTAAGAGCTTCTCCTCCCATTGATGTCCAACAAGCCATGCTCTGCTACATATGCAGTTGGGGCCATAGTTCTGTCAATGTACAGTCTTTGAATATTGGTTTAGTACCAGAAAGCTATGGGTCGTTGGCATTGTTGTTCTTATGGGCTTGAAAGCCCATTCAGTCCTGGTAATCCTTTCTCCAAATATACTAACCAGAGGTTTGTTTGTATTCCACTGGTTTGCCAATAACCTTCACTTCTGCAAATGGCATGCTCTACCTGGGTCTCTTAGGAAAGTTCTATATCCGTTTCCTGGCAGCATGCACTTCTTAGCTTCATCAAACTTTTGTAGTTTTGTGGCAGATTTATCTAATATATATTTGTATGGTGGCGCCTACCGCTCTGTGGTTAAGTGGAATATTAGGATGAATTCTGTGCAACTAGATCAAAATTGTAAAATCACCGAAGGCCAATGCCAATCAGACTCCCTCCTGTTATTATGAACCCATTGAAGTTGTGGTATCTCTGTACTTCAGGCCATTCCTCTTCCTGCCCATCCTCCCGAGACTTGTGTTTGACTTGAAGAAAGAATCATGGTAAAAAACTCCAAAACCTTAAATCTGGCCCTGGGAACACAGGAAGTTAGATATTATAGGACAGATATCTAATGGGACTAGAGATCCTCATTGTACAATCCATGATGTTCTTTGCTTTACTGATGTCTCATAATTTTTGGATGAAATAAGGATCTGGGAGTTTATCATTTGAGCGAGTTACACAATATTTACACTGTTATATTCACTCTATAGCTGGGCAGGCATTTTTGATAACTCATTGCAAAAAAATGGAATTGCAAAACAGAATTTTTGAATACACATTTAGAACTATATATGAAGTCTCCTCTTAAGGAAAGTACAATAGTAAAATGAAATACAATATTCAATCAAATAAAGGTCTGTAGGAACAATCCTGGCCTTTGGGTAACAGAGATAATCTAGGAAATTGAAATGTATGTCAAAGGAATGGACCTGGGAATAGAATTATTATCCAGAATAAACACTTCCACCTCATATTCCTAGATCTTTTTCTACTCATGCCAAGTACCTGACTAACTTTCTCTATTCTGACCATGAAACCAATAATGAAGGAAAAAAAGTCTCTAGCTTTAGAGAGATAGAGTACATAAAAGTTTCCCCTGTGTCACAGGAGACATACCTGGAAAAGGCACTCTCAAAACTGGTCAATGTAAGGAAATCTGTTTAGAGGTAGGCCATGGCAGTTCTCAGAGACATCATCATTAGGCCTCCCTGAAAAATCTCTTGTAACCTGGAGATCCCTATCTTCTTCTATGATGTCACAAGTGTTGTCCTGACAGCAACTGCCTATCACATATTCCTTAAATACCTCTACGGTTTACTAATTGCCCTCTAATTCACAGTAAACATCAATTTGGGAAGATGAACAAAAAGGATGAAAAGGTCAGATAAGGGGAGAACGAAGGAAGCTGGCCTTTTGTCATGGTAAAAAAAAGGAAGAAATACATGGTCCTTGGTACAGCTCAATGAGTACTTGGTAGGGATTTAGTGAGATTGCTAAAGAGAGCTCATGGCCTTTATTCTTTTTGACAAGAAGAAAAGGGTCCTAAGGAAAAAGGGAGAGACAGGTATTGTGTCCCTAGCTCAGAGTAAACTCCTCCATGTTTCGGATATTTATAGTGCAGTCTGGGTAGAAGTAGTGCTATTAGTTGAGACTTCAACATCTCAGTCTTTCCACTAATATTTCCACTGACAACCACTTTACTTTTCTGAGTGAATAGATATGATTACTGTCAGTTTTCTCTTCTTTTATTTCTTTAATTTTTTTTTATTTTTTAGCAATTTTTATTGCTTTTTTAACTTGATGTTTCTATATTTAACTTTAATGTTATTTTGTTTCCCATTTTCCTGCCCATAAGATTCCTAACCGTATCCTTTCCCTTCTCTGACTCGCCTGACTGCGCCTTCACATACCCTTGAACTGGGAGATAAACCTGTAGAGGACCAATAGCTTCTGCTTCAATTCGTGATGAACAAGGCCATCCTCTGCCGCATGCAGTTTGAGCCATAGCTCAGTCTGTGTACATTATTTGAACATTGGTCTAGTACCAGAAAGCTCTGGTTCATTGACATTGTTGTTCTTACTGGATTGAAAGCTCCTTCAGCTCTTGTAATCCTTTCTCAAAATCTGCCAACAAGAGGTCTGTTTCAGATAAATGGCTTGTCACTAGTATTCACTTCTGTAGTTGACATGTTCTACCTGTGTCTCTCAGTAAATATCTATATCCGGTTCCTGGCAGAATGCACATTTCAGCTACATCAATCTTATCTAATTGGGTGGCTGATATATATATATATATATATATATATATATATATATATATATATATATATATATATAAATTTGGTGGCTCCTACAGCTTTGTGGTTAGGTTGAATAGTAAAATGGTTTCTGAGCAACTAGGTTAAGAATTTAGAATTCAGAAATGACAAGGCAAAATAGACTCCCTCCTGTTCCTACCAACCTATTGAAGTTGAGTTTTCACTGGTCCTCAAGCCATTCTTCTTTCTGCCCATCCTCTGGTATCTTATGTTTGGCCTTCACAGAATCAAGGTAAAATATCCGACCCTCAATCTAGCAATGGGAACAGAAGAAGGTAGATAATGTAATACTGATATCAAATAGGAGTAGAGAACTGAATGCCATACTCATCTTATCCTTTGCTTTGCTGAAAATGGAATTGGAAACAGAATTTTTGAGTACACATACAGGAATATTAATAAAAACTCTTATCGTTGAATGTACATTGAGAAACTGAAATACAATATTCCTTCAATTGAAGGTCCGTACGGAAAAGACTGGCCTTTGGGAAACAGAGAAAACCTAGACAATTGAACTGTATTTCACTAAATGTACCTGGGAATAAAATTAATATCCAGAAGAATCTCCACCACTCCATGTTACAAGATCTTTCCCAACCATTTTATGCCCTTGACTAACTTTTTCCATTCAGAGCATGTAATCACTGATGAAGCAAAGAGAAGTCTCTAGCTTATAGAGATAGAGTACATGAAGGTTTCTACTGAATCGAAGGATACATACGAGGAATAGACACCCTCAAATCTCGTCAATGTAAGGAAAGCTGTTCAGCATGTAGGCCATGGCAGTTCTCAGTGACATTATTATTAGGCACTCCCTGAAAAATCTCCTACATTCTGGAGAGTCCTGGCTTCTTCTGTGATGTCACAAGTATTCTCCTGACTGCAACTGCCTCTAAGATATTCCTTCCGTTCTTCTAGGGTTTAATAATTGGCCTCTAATGCTGAGTAAACAGCCATATGGGAGGGAGAACAGAGAGGATGAAGATATCAGACACGGGGAGTAGGAAGCTGGCCTTCTGTCTTGGTATAAAAAGGAAGAAATACGTGGTCAATGGGAAAGCTCCTTGAGTCTTGGGTAGGGTTTGAGTAGGTTCACTGAAGGGATAGCCTTGACTGAGCCTTCCACACATGGGAATCAGGTATTGGGAGTCAGATAGTTTATATAATTCATTTCTTTATCCCAAAAGCCAGGAGTTGGGAATGTCAGTATTGTTTTTCCTGAGAGCTCATAACTTTTATCCTTTTGCCAAGAAGGAAAAGATCCTAAGGAAGAAAGGTAAGACAAGTATTGTGTCCTCAGTATAGAGCAAACTCCTCCATGCATTGGATTCTAATAATGCAGTTTGTGTCTGGCAATGATATCTGGGAGGGAGAAGTGCTACTAGATGAGAGTTCATCATATCTGTCTTTCCACAAGTAATACTCTGACTACCATTCCCTGACAGTGATCCCTTAAAATTCTGAGTCAATAGCTGTGATTAGCTGGCAGATTGCTTTTCTTTCATTTTTTAAAACTTTTTAACAAATTGTATTGCTTTTTTAATTGGAAATTTCTAAATTTAAATTTAAAATATTATTTCCTTTCCCAGTTTCCTGATTATAAGATCACATTCTGGTCCCCTTACTCTTCTCCTATATCGCCCTTACTGCCCCTAGACGTTCACTTGAACTGGAAGTCAAACCTAGGCAGGACCAAGGGTTCTCCTTCCATTGTTGCCGAACAAGGCCATCCTCTGCAACATATGCAGTTGGAGACATAGGTCTGTTCATGTACATTCTTTGAATATAGGTCTATTACCAGAAATCCCTGTTTCATTGGCATTGTTGCTCTTATGGGGTTGAAAGCACCTTCACCTCTTCTAATCCTTTCTCAAAATGTACCAACAAGAAGTCCGTTTTCAGTTCACTGGTTTGCCACTAGAGTTCATGTTGTGGTTTGCCCTAAAGTTATCGCTGTTCGATGCTAATTCCACTGCCCCAATGATAGCAACATACTCCTGTACCCAGATTTCAGGTTACTTCACCAGAAGCAAATCCCGAATGAATTTGTAAAGTATATGTGAATGGTAGGAACAGGATAGAAGGAGGTTTATCATGGGAGGAGAAGGAAGAATGGGCAGGAGAGATGTTTGAAGGAAGAGGAGGAGACTAGAGGAAAAAAAGAGAGAAAGGAAGATGACAGAGTGAGAAGCCATGGTAGGTGAATTTAAGATTCTGTTTTGAATATTTACATGTCCTTATTAATAATCCTAGGGGATGGATGGTACCCAACTTTGTATGTTTAAGTGGGCAATTATATCTAATCAACTAGATCAAAGAGTATTGTCTTGTGTGTATTTTATTTGAGGGTTTGAGTATAGGAAAGTGTGTGGCGGTACGAAACACTGCACAGCTGAGGAGTGAGAAGGTGTTTATGTCAATATATATGTAGCAGAGAATTATAGACACTTTGGTGCCAGAGTTAGCAGTGTAAAAGTAAATTTTACTTTTTAATTTTTATATTTTTACAAGAATACATTCACTTCTGTATATAATATGCTCTAGTTGTGTCTCTCAGGAAATATCTATATCTGGTTACTGGCAGAATGCACTCCTTAGTTTCATCAATCTTATCTAGTTTTGGTTTTATATATATATATATATATATATATATATATATATATATATATATATATATATATATATATAATTTTTTCCTCCTTTGGGTGGCTCCTAACGCTACGTGTTTAGGTAGAATTTTCACATCGATTCTGCGCAACTAAGTCAAGAACATAGAATCCACAAAGGACAATGGCAAATAGACTCCTTCCCGTTCTTATGAACATATTGAACTTGAGGTTTCACTAGACCTCAAGCCACTGGTCTTCTCCCTGTCCATCCTCTTCTATCATATTATTCCTGAAGAATCATGGTAAAACATCCACAACCCTCAAGTCTCTTCCTGGGAACACAGTAAGGTAGATAATGCAGAACTGATATCAAATGGGACTACAGAACTGAATTCTATGGTCCATGTTGTCCTTTGCTTTACTGATCTCTTTTAATTTTTGGATAAAATAAAGATTTGGGGGTTTATTACTTCGAGTAGGTACACAATACTTACACTATTATACACATTCTATAGCTGGGCCACATTTGTTTCCAAAATCATTGCAGAAAATGGAATTGGAAAACAGAATATGTGAGTACACATTCAGCAATATTTATTAAGTCCCATATGGAGGAATGTACAATAAAAAAGTGAAATACAATATTCATTCAATTTAAGGACTGTAAGGAAAATACTGGCCTTTCGGAAACAGAGAAAACCTACAAAATTGAACTGTATTTCACTAAATGTACCAGGGAATAAAATTAATATCCAGAAGAATCTCCTCCACTCCATATTACAAGATCTTTTCAACCAATTCCAAACCCTTGTCTAACGTTTTCCATTAAGAGCATGTAACCATTAATAAAGCAAAGAGAAGTCTTTAGCTTTAGAGAAATGGAGTACTTAAAGGTTTCAATTGAATCACAAGACACATACCAGGAAACGGCACCAACAAATCTGGTCAATGTAACGAAAGCTTTTTAACAGGTAGGGCATAGCAATTCTCAGTGCCATCAACATTAGGCCCTACCAGAAAAATCTCTTGTAACCTGGAGAGCTTTATTTTCTTCTGTGATGTCACAAGTGTTGTCAGGACTGCATCTGCCTCTCAGGTTTTCCTTCAGTACCTCTAGTGTTTAGTAATTGGAATCTAAGTCAGAGTAAACAGCCATTTGGGGATGAGAACAAAGAGGATGAAGAGATCAGAAATGGGGAGAAGGAAGCTGGCTTTCTGTCTTGGTCTAAAAAAGGAAGAAATATGTGTGCTTGGGAAAGCTCAGTGACTCCTTGGTAGGGGTTGTGTGGTATTGCTGAATAGATAGCATTGATCTGAGCCTCCCACATATGGGAATCAGGAGCTGGTGTCCTCTCAGAAGCATCTGGACGTCTCTGTTCATAAGGTTCCTGGAAGTCAGAGAGTTTATACCATTCATTTCATTATTCCAAAAGCCAAGTGATGGGAAGGGCACAGTTGTATTCCTGAGAGCACATGGCCTTTATTCTTTTTGATAAGAAGAAAGAGCACGTAAGGAAGAAAGGAGGGACACATATTGTATCCATAGCTCAGATTAAACTCCTCCATGCTTTAGGTATCTATTGTTCAGTTTGTGTCTGACACTGATATCTGGGAGAGAGATGTGCTTCTAAGTTGAGACTTCAAAATCTCAGTCTTTCCATTATTATATCTCTGACTACCATTCCCTGACAGTGACCCATTAGATTACTGAGTAAACTGCTGTTTTAGCTGGCAGTTTTCATTTATTTCTTATTTTTTTTTGTTTTTTTACAAATTTTATTTGTTATTTAAAAAAACAAATTTCTATATTTACATTTAAAATATTATTTTCTTTAAGAGTTTCCTTCCATAAGATCCCTAACTGGTCCCTCTTCATTTCTTCAATAAACCAAATGACTGTCCCTTCACGTTTTCTTTAACTGCGATTCGAACCAAGGGAGGACCAATGCCTTCTACATCCATTGGTGCCAAACAAGGCCATCCTGTGTTACATGTGCATTTGGATGCATAGGTCTGTCAAAGTACTGTCTTTGAATATTGGTTTAGTACCAGGAAAGGTCTGGTTCATTGGCTTTGTTGTTCTTATGGGGTTGAAAGCTCCTTCTGCTCTTGTTGTCCTTTCTCAGAATCAACAAAAAAGAGGTCCTTCACAGTTCACTGGTTTGCCACTAGCATACACTTCTTTATTTGACATAATCTAGGTGCATCTCTCAGGACATATCTATATCTGATCCCTGGCAGAATGCACTTCTTAGCTTCATCACTCTTATCTAGTTTTGGTGGCATATATATATATATACATATATATATGTTGGTAGCTCCTACAGCTATTTGGTTAGGTGGTTAGGTTGAAGGTTAACATTGGTTCTGCACAAATAGGTCAAGAATGTCGAATTTACAAACGACAATGTCAAATAGAATCCCTCCTGTACTTATAAAAGTATTGAAGTTGAGGATTCACTCTTCCTCAAGCCTTTCTTCTCCCTTCCCATCCTCCTTTCTTATATTTGGCCTTAAGAAAGAATCATGGTAACAGATCTAAAACCTTCAAGTCAGGCCGTGGAAACACAGGAAGGTAGATAGTGTACTACAGATATGAGATGTGAATAGAGAACTGAAATTTATAGTCATGTGGTCGTTTGCTTTATTGATGTCTGGTAATTTTTGGATAAAATATATATTTGGTCGTTTATCATATGAAATAGGTACACAATATTTACACTGTTATACTGACTCTATAGCTGGACCCCCTTTGTTGCCAGAATCATAGCAGAAAATGGAATTGGAAAACATAAGTTTTGAGTACATATTCAGGAATATTTATAAAGACCCATTTCAAGGAATGTACAATTAAAAAGTGAAATACAATATTTATTTACCTAAAGGTCTGAAGGGAAAACGCTGGCCTTTTCAAATCAGAGAAAACCTAGAAAATTGAACTTTTTGTCACAGGAATGGACCTAGGAATAAAAATATTATCCAGAAGAATCTCCTCCACTCCAAGTTCCTAGATCATTACTACCCATGCCAGGACCCTGACTAACTTTCTCCATTCAGAGCATGTAACCACTATGGAAGAAACGAGAGGTCTTTAGCTTTAGAGAGATGGAGTACATAAAGGTTTCCCCTGTGTCACAGGAGCTATACCTGGAAAAGGCACTCTCGAAATTGGTCAATGTAAGGAAAGCTGTTTGCAGGTAGGCAAAGGCAGTTCTCAGTTACATCATCATTAGGCCCTCCATGAAAAATCTCTTGTATCCTGGAGAGCCCTCGCTTCTCTTATGATGTTACAAGTGTTGTCATGTCTGCAAATGTCTCTTGGATATTCCTTCAGTACCTATATAGTTTTCTAATTGACCTCTAGTTCAGAGGAAACATCAATTTGCAATTGAGAACAAAGAGGATGAAAACCTCAGAGATGGGGAGAATGAAGCTAGCCTTCTATCTTGTTATAAAAAAAAGTAAGATATATGTTGACCCTGCGATATCTCCCTGAGTCTTTGGTAGGTGTGGAGTAGGTATGTTGAAGAGATAGAATTGATGTGAGCCTTCCACACATGGGATGAGGAGCTCAGAGCCTGTCAGAAGAATATGGATTTCCTTGCTTCTAGTGGTTCCTGTTAGTCAGAGAGTTTATATCATTAATATCTTTATCCCAAATGTGAGGTGTTGGGAAGGGCACTGTTCTTTTTCTTAGAGCTCATGACTTTCATTTTTTAGCCCAGAAGAAAAAGGTACTAAGGAAGAAGTGAAAGACAAGTATTGTGTCCTCAGCTCATAATAAAACCCTCGATTATTTGGATACCGACAGTGCAGTTTGTGTCTGATACTGGTATTTGGGAGAGAGACGTGTTTCTAGTTCATCATATCAGTCTTTCCACTAATATTACTCTGACTCCCATTGCCTGATAATGACCCTTTAGATTTCTCAGTCAATATGTGTGATTAGCTGGCAGTTTTCTTATATTTAACTTATTTTTTATTTTTAGCGATTTTTGGCTTTTTTAATTTGATTTTTTTCATATTTACATTTAAAACATTTTTGCCTTTCCAAGTTTCCTGTCCATAAGATCCATAACCGGTCCCCCTATCCTTTTTGTATAATCCCCCTTATTGCCCTAGACATTGCCTTGAATTGGTAATAAAACCTAGTTTAGACAAAGAGCATCTCCTTCCATTGGTGCCCAACAAGGCCATTCTACATATTCAGTTGGAGCCATAGGTCTATCCATATACTAGCTTTGAGTATTCATACACTACCAGAAAACTCTGGTTCGTTGGCATTGTTTCTCTTATTGGATTGAAAGCCCCTTCAACTCTTTTAATGCTTTCTCATAATCTACCAACAAGAGATCTGTTTTCAGTTCACTGTTTTGCCACTACCATTCAATTCTCTATTTGACATGCTCTAGCTGTGTCTCTCAGGAAAGACCTATATCGGTTTCTTCTAATCATGCAATTCTAAGCTTCATCAATCTAATCTAGTTTTGGTGGAATATATGTATATGTATATGTATGTGTATATGTATATATATATATATATATATATATATGTACATCAATATATATATCAATACCTATATCTCTATATCTTTATATCTAATCTATAATATATATATATATATATATATACATATATATGTAATACATATGTATTTATGTAACCTACAACCATGAGTTTAGATGGAATTTTAACATGGATTCTGGGAAACAAGGTCAAGAAAGTGGAATCCATAAATGACAGTGCCAAATAGACTCTCCCCTGTTCTTATGAACCTAATGATGCTGAGGATTCACCGGACTTCATGCCATTCCTCATACTTCATATCCTCCTGAATCTTATGTTTGTCCTTAAGAAAGGATCTTGGTAAAACATCCAAAACCCTCAAGTCTATTCTGGGAACACGGAAGGTAGATATTAGAGAACTGATGTCTAATGGGACTATCCATGCTCTCATTTACTTTAATGATGTCTGGTAATTTTTGGATGAAATAAGAATTTTGGAGTTTATCATATGAAGAAGGTACACAATATTTTCACTTTTATATTCACTCTATAGTCCTGCCCACAATGTTGACAAAATCACTGCAAAAATTGAACTGGAAAACAATTTTTGAGTATACATTCAGGAATATATATATATATATATATATATATATATATATATATATATATATTCCCCCCTCAAGGAATGCAATTGAAGGTTTGTAGGGAAAATACTTGCCTTTGAGAAACAGAGAAAACTTAGGAAATGGAAGGGTATGGCACAGGAATGTACCTGGGAATAAAATTATTATCCAGAAGAATATCCTCCACTCCATGTTACTAGATCTTTTCTACCCATGCCAGGACCCTGACTAACTATCTCCATTCAGCACATGTAACCACTTATGAAACAAATAGACGTACATAACTTTAGAGAGATCTAGTATGTATAGGTTTTCACTGTGTCACAGGAGACACTCATGGAAAGGGCTCCCTTGAATCTGGTCAGTGTAAGGAAAGCTGTTCAGCAGGTAGGCCATGGAGGTTCTCAGTGCCATCATTATTAGGCACTCCATGAAAAATCTCTTGTAAACTGAAGAGCCCTAGCTTCCTCTGTGATGTCACAAGTGTTGTCTGAACTGCAGCTGCCGCTCAGTTATTCCTTCCATTTATCTATGGTATTCTAATTGGCCTCTAATTCAGAGTAAAGAGCCATTTGGGAGGTTGAACAAATAGGATGAAGAGATCAGAGATGGGGAGAAGGAAGCTGGTCTTCTGTCTTGGTATAAAAGAAAAGAAGAAATATGAGGTTCTTGGGAAAACAACCTGGGAAGTTGGTTTAGTTCTTGTCCTATGGGTTAACCGAACACATGGAGAAGTTGCTGAACATCCTAAAGACCTTTGGGCAGATGGTAAAGTTTCTGGATACACCTTTTTAGATTTCAATGACCCTGGGAATTGTATGGCTGATGGTAAATGTTTCCCAGGAAGAATGCTAGAGCCAGATTGATTTTTAGATGCTTTAGAAAACATGGAATTGTTCTGATATACTTGGGCTAATGGCACAACATCTAAATGATTTGTTTTTGATGCGTGCTTTTCCTCAGACCTTTGGAAAATATATATATATATATATATATATATATATATATATATATATATATATATATATATATATTTGAAATCTAATTTGCACAATGACAAATCACATTGAGCATGGAGAACATTTTCTGGAGCCCTAGAGAGGAATGAAGAAATTCCATGAAACTCTAGGGCAGATGGAGAACATGCCTTTTTGGTAGAAGGAGGAGTTACTTGAGCATTCTGGGATAATATGGAACGTCCAACATGCTCTTTTAAGTATTGGCAACTTTCCACATTTCCTTCGTCATTTTTGGAAAATTCCATGACTTTTTGGACAGATGTAGAAGGTGTGGGACTCACCTGAGGAGTAGTTGTAGCTTGTGGTGACACTTTGGCAGCAGAAGATGGCACATGATCCATTTTGGCAGGAGGGGGAAGGTTGAAACTGTCTTCCTTAGAGGAGAAATTTCTCAAGACTCCATCAGAAGGATCAAATCAAAACCCTTTGTTTATAGAAACTGAGTGCCTGTCTTCCATTTTGGTAGAGGTAGAATGTCGACTATTTCTCTCCAGTGTGGACATGTGAAATAAATCTACTTAGGTAGCTGGTGATAGTTGTAAAGCATGCTGTTCGGATACAGTAGATCCTAAGATATCCTTCTCAGATGAGGATGGTCTTAAAATACCGTATATATGTGTGGATAACCTGACTGTGACAACAGAATGGGGTTAGGTATTAGAGCTCCCTTTGAAGATGTGACCTCTCCTAAAGCATAATGGAAATATGTGAGAGGTCTCAGAGCCTCATGAGCAGATAAGGATGTTTCTAGATATTGTTGTGTAATTGTGGAAGTTCCATGAAAAATTTCTTCTAATAGTGAAGTGGAAACAGACTTTCGTGTAGAAGTGACAGGTTCCCTAGCCTGCTTGATAGGCAAAACAGGTTGCAAGGCCCCTTCAGAAGATGAGGTAAAATCAAGAGCCTTTGAGGTATTTGTCAGATGTTCTGGGTCTGCTTGTGGGTATAAAGAAAGGATGGCAACGCTTTGTGCATATTAGGAAGAGTGTGTTGCATCTTCTGTAGTTGTGGAAGTTGGCTGATCCTGAGGAAATAAGGAAGTTCCCATAGCCTCCTGTGAAGTTTGTGGAGGTCATATGCATTCTTATGCAAAAATGGAATCCAAGGAGTCTGTTTCATTAGATGTCAAGGATGCTACAGACACTGGTGTTTGCATATCATGTTCCCCCACCGTGCCTCGTTCACATATGGTTGGGTCCATAACCTTCTCTACAGATGGAATACATCCTAAAACATCTTTAGTACATGTGTCATATCCACAAGCCATTTCTAAAGATGTGGCTGTGGGTAGAATTCCTTTTGTAGATGTTTGTTGTCCCACAGTCCCTTTTTGAGATAGAGTACTATTCACAGAATTCTGCTCAGTTTTGGGAAATTCTAGCATCTCTGATGTATATGTGGAAAATTTAGGAGACTCTCCTTTCAGGACAGAATGACCTAGAGTCCCGTGAGGAGGTAGGGGATGATTTATCTTCTCTGCACATTGTATTAATATGGAGCCTGCATGGCTCATTGACTGTGTGTTGTGATAAACTTGGCTCTTTTGGGCCTAATGACAAGTCAGGAGGGTCCTTTTCAGTGGTAGAGGATATTTGAATAATTTTCTGTTGTATAGGAACATTGGAAGTACTGGGGGATATGGTGAGGGTGCTAGATCACATTTTTAATTTGTAGAAGGCACAAGAGTCCCTTGGGTGAACACAGAATTTTCTTCCACATCTTGCATGGGTGTGGAACTCTCAAGAACCCCTTCTGAAACTGGCAATGGTCCTTGATCTAATGGTGTACATTCAGAAAGTTTTGTCTCTGCTTGGGCTGGTATGTGTGTTATGGGGTTCACTTGGGGATTTGTGACTGTATTTTGTCACCCTTGGACCATAAGTCGTGATTTAAGCCTATTTTTAATAGTGGAGGACTTAGAAGGTCCTCTTGGTTTAATAGGGAAGTTCTGAAATCCCCTTTGTCAGCATAATCGGGTGTCAAACTCATTTTTCACGAAGCAGATTGCATAAGGCACTGTGGTGGAGATGGCAGATTGCATAAGGCACTTTGGTGGAGATGGGGTACATCTTTGACTGTCTTTGTGTGTGGACATAGTTCTCTGTCAAGTTTTGGCAGCTGGCTAAGGTATTAAAGTCTCATGTGGAGAGGGGGCAGGACTTAATTTCTTTGTGGAATATGAGAAAATACTGAGATTACCTTTGAGAGAAGAAGTTTTACATCCCTATCTGTCTGATGTGGCCTGTTGAACCTCCCCTTGATCAGAGGGGTCTTCTGCACCACACTTTGGAGGAGAATTGGAAAGACTGGAGACCTGAAGGATAGGGAATGAACATTTGAAACTCCGTTGGAAACTCTGTGGGACAGAGAGCTGATCACACAGAAGAGTGAGCAATACTGAGACCTCAGGGAAACAGAGACTGCCACTTCTGCCCACCTGCGCCCACATCCCTAGCCCAAGAGGAAACTGCATAGTGCCTCTGGACACATGTATATAGGAGCACTCAAGCTGCAGGAGCCCTGCAGTCCAAACTGCACCTGGATCTGAATTGGTCCAAAATGCATCCTACAACCAAATCTCGTGTGGGGTAGAGAAAACTTAGACCATCAGAGGGGCGGAACCCCCTGAGATCTCTGCTCACATACCTGACTCAAGGAAAAAAAAACACCTATCTCCATCTGGGACTACTGAGCATAGGCACCTAGGAGCAGTAGGGGCAGGGCTTTTCTGCTTGCGGCTCTCATGGAAAGCGGAAAGTCAGTACAAGGAGTGACTTCAGGCCTGAGACCAGAGGTGAAAACATTTTTTCTGCTCCAAGTGTCCTGCCTGATGGACTCAAGACAGGCAAAGGCAGAATTTTCATTGGGACCAGGCGCCTCCAGTTTCTAGTTTGCACCCGAACCTCGCTGATCCTGGCCCAGAACTCCCTGCTCCTAGATGCTGAGGGAGAGAGAGCTGATTACCTAGGAGTGTAGGCTATACTGAGACTACAGAGCAGGAGAGATGGACACTTTTGCCCACCATTGCCCACATCTCTGGCCCAAGACAAAACTGCATAGTGCCTCTGGACACAGAATTATAGGAGGAGTAAAACTGCAGGACCACCATGTTCCAGACTGTGCCTAGATCTGAACTGAAATGATCAAACAGCTCCCTGCACCCAAATGCTGAGGGTGGGGGAAATAAAACTTCAGAGGAACAGACACTCCTGGGAAATAAGAGGAGACTATTCTCTGCCCAGATTCCTGACTCAACAGGAAAACACCTTGTGCCTTCTGTACCCCTCCTCCGACAGAGGAAGCTAGGAGAAGTAGGTGCAGGTCCTGCTGGTTCCTACCCACAAGGAGAGCTGAAAGCCAGTGAACAGGAGCAACTACATGCCTGAGAACAGAATACTCTGTTCCCATAACTGGCATCTACATACATAAAAGAAACCTTACTACATCTCAAAGCACACATTGCACCTCACACAATAAGAGTAGGAGATTGCAACACCCCACTCTCATCAATGGACAGGTCATGGAAATTGAAATTAAACAGAGACCTAGACAGACTAGGAGAAGTCATGAACCAAATGGACTTAACAGATAATTATAGAAGATTCTATCCTAAAGCAAAAGGATATACATTCTTCTCACCACCTCATGGCACTTTCTCCAAAATTGGCCATATAATTGGCCATAAAACAGGCCTCAACAGATACAGAATGATAGAAATAATCCCATGCATCTTATCAGTCCACCAAGGGCTAAAGATGGTCTTCAATGACAATAAGGAAAGAACGCATACATATACGTGGAAGTTAAACAATGCTCTACTCAATGATAACCTGGTCAAGGAAGAAATAAAGAAAGAAATAAAAGACTTCTTAGATTTTAATGAAAATTAAGGTACAACATACCCAAACTTATGGGACACAATGAAAGATGTGCTAAGAGGAAAACACATACCTCTGAGTGCCTGCAGAAAGAAACAGGAGAGAGCATATGTCAGCATCTTGACATCACACCTAAAAGGTCTGCAATAAAAATGAAGGAAATACACCCAGAAAGAGTAGAAGGCAAGAAATAATCAAACTCAGAGCTTAAATCAACAAAGTAGAATCAAAGAGGATCATAGAAAGAATCAACAGAACCAAAAGTTGTTTCTTTGAAAAATCAACAAGATAGATAAACCCTTGGGCAGACTAATGAGAGGACACACAGAGTGTGTCCAAATTAACAAAGTCAGAAATGAAAAGGGAGACATAACTACAGATTCAGAGGAAATTAAAAAAATCATCAGATCTTACTATAAAAACCTATATTCAACAAAATTTGAAAATCTTCAGGAAATGGACAATTTCCTAGACAGATACCAGGTGCCAAAGTTAAATCAGGAACAGATAAACCATTTAAACAATGCCAACACTCCTAATTAAATAGAAGCAGTCATTAAAGTCTCCCAACCAAAAAGAGCCCGGGTCGAGATATTTTTAGTGAAGAATTCCTTATTTATTATAGCTAGAAGCTGGAAAGAACCGAAATGCCCTTCAACAGAGGAATGGATACAGAAAATGTGGTACATCTACACCATGGAATATTACTCAGCTATCAAAAACAATGACGCTATTAAGTTCATAACCAAATGGATGGACTGGAAAATATCATCCTTAATGAGGTAAACCAAACACAGAAAAAAACACATGGTATGTACTCATTGATAAGTGGCTCTTAGCTCAAATGCTTGAATTACTCTAGATGCAAAGAACACATGAAACTCAAGAAGGATGACCAAAATGCGAATACACTCCTTCTTTAAAAGGGGAACAAGAACACCCTTTGGAGGAAAAATGGAGGCAAAGATTAGAAGAGAGGCAGAAGGAACACCCATTCAGAGCCTGCCCCACATGTGGCCCATACATATTCAGCCACCAAAGTAGATAAAATGGATGAAGCAAAGAGGAACCAGATGTAGATCTCTCCTGAGAGACACAGCCAGAATACATCAAATACAAAGGTGAATGCCAGCAGCAAACCACTGAAGGAATCAGAGAAAGGACTGGAAGAGCTTGAAGGGGCTTGGGAACCCATATGAACAACAATGTCAACCAACCAGAGCTTCAAGGGACTAAGCTACTACCCAAAGACTATACATGGACTGACCCTGGGCTCCAACCTCATAGTTAACAATGAATAGCCTAGTAAGAGCACCAGTGAATGGGGAAGTCCTTGATCCTGCCATGACTGAAACCCCAGTGAATGTGATTGTTGGGGGGAGGTCGGTAATGGGGGGAGGATGGGGAAGGGAACACCCACATAGAAGGGGAGGGGGGGTAAAGGGGATGTTGGCCTGGAAACCGGGAAGGGGAACAACAGTCGAAATGTAAATAAGAAATACTCAAGTTAATAAAGATAAAAGTAAATGAATGTGAACAGATAAACACATACCGGTTTTCACTTCTTCATAATTTCAAGAAGAAACTGAAAGTGAATTTATAATCTTCCAGAGACCAAATAAGGGAATTTAAATTAGCTGGCATAAATATGTTGTTAAAATTTTCTACCTCCTGTTAGTTAATAATTCTTACTATTCCTTCTATGAATGAAAATATCTCCAAAGCCTGAAACATTGTGAAAAACTGTCATATTTCTCCCTAACGTGGGTCTTGGTTCACCATCATTTTCATTGACCAACTCAATTCTCTGTTCCTCAAGTAGATCAGAGGACTACGTGTGGGTGTCATTCTCATGTAGAAGACCAAGGAACTTTCCGTACTTGCACGTATTTGCTCTTGGGAGCATGTAAATAATACTTTCAGTTCCAAGAACAAAACATGGCCACCTAATGGGACCCCCATGGACCAAAATCTTTCTTTCTGCCATCAGTGAACTTTAGCACACTGGTAAAAACCCAGACAATAATATAAAGGAATAATCCTGGAACACTACTACTACTACTACTACTACTACTACTACTACTACTACTACTAATAATAATAATAATAATAATAATAATAATAATAATAAGACAGTAATAATAATAATAATAATAATAATAATAATAATAATAATAATAATAATAATAATAATAATAATAATGGAATAATGCCCTTGAGGGGTCAGGGACTAAGGAAAGTACAGGTTGAGCCGTGTTTTTCAAGGGATATTGTATCCATGAAAGCAAATTTCCTCACACATGAAATTCACTCACCCTGTCACGGCTTCACAGAGAGAGTTGAGAAACAGAGTAGTCTTTTCTTAGGACAAAAGAAAGATTCGCCAACCTTGCAAATAGAAAACCAACTCAGACAGTCTGTGTGAGGATGGTTAGCTTATGCATGACTAGCACACACACACACACACACACACACACACACTCACACACACACTCACACACACACGCACACCACACACACATGCACGCACACACACACGCACGCACACACGCACGCATACACACACACACACACGCGCACACACGCACGCGTACACACACACACACACACACACACACACACACACACACATCTCTGATGTCTGCTTCTTAGAGTGTCCAGGTGTAAAGCAGTTATGAAAGGAAGAAGTGGACCCAGGAACCAGTCGGTCAGCAGAATCTTGGTCTGCCTGCAAGTGAGTTAGGGGTTCCTCCAAGGAATTCAGTGTCACAGCTCTTTTAGCAGGTATTGGGGGATGTGCTGTGTGCATATATTTTACTCAGGGTGAACAAGGACTACACAAACCTTGGAGAGCAGACAGGCGTTTTCGGGTGAATTTATATTGATGGAGGCCTCATTTGGTTGAGTTTCTTTAATCTCTGTCCCAGGCTCAGTCTGTTGTTCAGGGATCTCCATTTGACCTCCTCAGAAACCGAATCCACTGAATGTGCCCCATCTCCACTCCTGAGGTCTTGGTGCTCGATTTCAAAGGATTGCAGGTTCGGACTCTGCATTCTCCATCAGACTAAATCCTCAGGAACGTGGCCCCTCTAGATGCCATGAATTAACCAGTGCATCAAGATTCTGCATTAACACGTATGTCCCCTAATTCTGGCCGGTTCTCTCTGCACCGCGCTATCCCTCCATCTTCCCCGCCGACCATCCACTCCTGTCCTCAGTCGCCCTCACTCACCCAGAGAATCTGTTCCTGTTTTCCTTTCAGAGAGGTCGATGCTTTCCCCCTCACGTGCCTTCTCCTTTCCTATGTCCTGTCTGCATTTGTGGATTGTAGATAGAATAAGATTTATCTCACAACTGATACCATGCGTAGGTAAATGCCCGCCATGTTTATGTCTCTAGATCTCAGTTCCCTCTCGGGGTGATTTTTTTCCCTAGTTTCATCTATTTTCTCTTAAGCTTCATGATGTCATGCCCCACCCAATGATGTCATACCCCACTCCAATGATGTCACACCCCCGTCCCCGTGATGTCATGTCCAGAATTGTTGTATCAATCATCAGGTAACATCTTGAACGCTGCCCTGTCACCACACTCCTCCAGGATCGCTCCATTTACAGTCTTTCTTTCTATCCTCTCCCTTTCTTCTCTGAGAAAGTGTAGGACCCCTCTGGGTGCACCCTCTCCCCTGGCACATCAAGTCTCTGCAGGACTAGATTCATCATCTCCACCAGGTACTGAAAACGCAGCCCAGGTAGGAGAAAAGGATCCACAGACAGGTAACGGGTTTAGTAACCCCACGTGAGGACCATTGTGCTCCTCACCCTCTATCAGTCCTTTCCTTAGCTCTTCAGTGAGACTCACTGAGCTCTGTCTGATATTTGGCTGTGTGTCTGTGCATCTGTATCAGTCGGCTGCTCGGTGGAACCTTGCAGGGGACAATAACACTACCTTCCAGTTTGTAAACACAAGAAAGGACCATTAATAATGTCAGGGTTTGGGGTTGGGGATTTAGCTCAGTGGTAGAGCGTTTGCTTAGGAAGAACAAGGCACTGGGTTCGGTCCCCAGCTCTGAAAAAAAAGAACCAAAAAAAATGATGTCAGGGTTGCCCGTATGCACATAGGATAAGTCTCACATCAGACCACTTATCCTTTATCCATTCCCTCATTTTCTCTTCCATATCTGTCCCTGTGTTTCTTATAGAGGGGGCAATTTCTGGGTCAAAATGTTGGGGGTGTGTTTGTGTCCTTATCCTTCCAACTTAGATCCTCCGTGGTTACATATCCATATCCCCACTGCTACAAGTCTCAGCTAAAGTCACCTTCATGGACGCCAGGGTAGCCTCACCCATCCCAGATTGCTGTCAAATCACAGAGATAGCACCCACCCTGGACAGTCACTGATTCAGTTTATTCTCTCGGCCCTCTGTCCCTCTTGCCTGTCTCTCCCAAGAAATGATTCTCAAAACCCATTTCCCTTCCCATCCACACAGTCACCCAATCCTTTCCTTCCACCTGCCTCCTCTCATTATTTTACTCCTCCTTCTGAGTGAAATTCAAGCATTTTTCTTTGGTCTTTCTTCATGTTTAGCCTCTTTGGTTCCATAGACTGTAGTGTGTGAATTCTGTACTTCATGGCTAATACCCTCTTTTAAGTGAGTATGTACAAGTTATTTTGGACTCAGTTACCTCATTCAGAACAATACTTTCTCATTCCATCTACTTGACCACATATTCACAATGTCCGTATTTTTCATAGCTGCATAGTATTCCATAGTGTAAATGAACCACATTTTCTGTAGCCATTCTGTGGTTGAGGGGCATCTGGGTCATTTCTATTTCCTTCTCATTATGAAGAAAGCAGTTAGCAACCTTATGGAGCACATGTCCTTAAGGTATGGCAGAGGTCTTTTCAGATATAAGGCCAGGAGTAGTATTGCTTGGTTTTTAGGAAGAATATTCCCCATTTTCTCAGAATCCACTGGATAGATATGCAAAGTCATTATTCTGATTTGGTTTTCCCCCAGCAAATATTATTTGAATCCTGATATTTATCTGCTTCCTCAAAGGAGGTTTCCCCTGACTAGACCTCTATCATGGATTAAGGAGATCGCATATGAACCTTCTGTCCATTTTAACAGTTCAGTAAATGCTAGAGCCTATGACAGGGAGCAGAAGGGGAAAGTTGATACTGGAAGGTTGACAGTTGGGTAGGTAGAGAGTCAGAAGAGGGTAAGAGAGGTATAATATTATTACTATATAATAATTTAATATACTAACATAATACACTAATATTAATTATATTATATCATGATAATAATATATAATAATTTGATATATTAATACAATATATGTGTATTTATTATTATTATAATAATAATATAATTTAATATATTAATATTGTATATTTATATTTTTATATATTATCATAATATTGATATAACAATTTAATATGTTAATGTACTATATTAATATTAATTATATTATCATAATGTTAGTATATAACAATTTATTATATTAGTTTATTATAATTATATTTTTATATGTATACACACACATATATGTATATATTGCATGATATGTAACTTCCACAAATTTAACTCCAAGTGGAGCTCGCATGTTAATGGGAAATGCTGAGGGTAGAATAATTTTTTTCAGTTCAGTTTTCTTATATGGTGGATCACATTGATGTATTTTCATAGATTGATCCACTCCTGCAGCCTCAGGAGGAAGCCAACATGATGGCACTGAATGGTGGTTTTGATATCTCCTTGGATATTATTTTTGAGCATTTTACCTAGTATTTTTTCCACCAATGTTCATAAGGGAAATTGGTCTGTAATTCTTTCTTTGTTGAGTCGTTTGTATTTACGTGTCAAATCGACAGTGGTGTCATGGAAACAGTTTGGCGATTTTACTCCTGTTTCTGTTTTTTGGAGTAGGTTGAGATTTCTTTGCAAATCTGGTAGGAGTCTGCACACAAAAAATCTGGCCCTGGGGCTCTTTCAGTGGGGAAACTTAATTAATGTTTGTATCTCTTTAGATGATGTTGAGCTATTTACATAGTTTATCTAATCTGAATTTACCTGTGGTCAGTGTAATCAGTCTACAAAATAATCCACTTCGTTCAGAGCTTCTAATTTTGGAGACAGCAGGTTTTTGAAGTGAGACCTAACGATTCTGTGACTTTCATCAGTGTCCCTGTTCATTTCTGATTTTGTTATTTGGATGCTGTCTCTCCACCTATTACATTATCTGTCTAATGATTTATCTGTCTGGGTGATTTTCCCAAGGAACCAGATCTTCTTTTTTTTTGATCTTTGTATTCTCTTTGTTTCTGATTGGTCACTTTCACCCCGAGTCTGATCATTTCTTGCTGTCTCCTCCTTTAATATGTATTTGCTTCCTTTTATTATAGAGATTTAGGGTGTGCTGGGAAGTTGCTAGTGTGGGGGGTCTCCGGTTTCTTTATGAAAGTGCACTGTGCTGCATATGTATCTTCCTCTTAGCACTGCTTTCCTTATGTCCCTTAACTTTGGAGAAGCTGTGCCTTCATTTTCATTTAATTCTAGGAATGCTTTTTTTTTTCATAAATTGTCTGAACTGGTGGATCTTCAGTTGCGAGCTATTGAATTTCAATGAGTTTATACACTTTTTCTTATTTCTGAAGTCCAGTTTTAAGCCATGATGGTTTTAGAAGATCCAATTGTTAGCAAGGTCTTTCTGTATTTGTTGTGGCTTGTTTAGAGTGGGAGAACATGGTCAGTTTAGGATAAGGTTCCATGAGGTACTAAAAAGAGAGTGTGTAGTTTTGTGTTCATGTGAACTATTCTGTAGATATCACTGAGGTCAATTAAATTGAACCCTGTATTAGTTACATCATTTATTTTTTTTTTAGTTTTTGTCTCAAAGGCCTGCCTTTGTGAGAGAGGGAAATTGATGTTCACCACTATTATTATGTGAGGTTCAATGTGAAATTTAAGCTTCAGCAATATTTCTCTCACCAATATAGCTGCTTTTGTCTTTGGAATAGAGACATCCAGAATTGAGATGCCATTTTGGTGGATTTTTCCTCTGATGCATATGAAGTGTCCTTCCCCATCTCTTTTCATTTCTTTTGGTTGAAAGTCTGATTGGCTGGATGTAAGAATGGCTACACCATCTTGTTTCTTGTGTACATTTGCTTGGAAAACCTTTTTCAACCCCTTAGTCTGAAGTTGTGTCTATCTCAGTTGCTAGATTGTGTTTCTTGAGTGCATCAGAAGGATGGATCCTGTTTTTAAATCCATTGTGTTAGCCTGTGACTTTTACTGTTGAGTAGAGGCCATTAATGCTTAAAGGTATTAATGAGAAGTGATATGTAGTTCATGCAATTATGATGTTGCAGGAGCAGGGTTTATTTGCTTGCATGTTTTTCTGGTTTTTGTTTATTCGATTGGGATGTTTGAGTGTGTATGTATTAGATCTGTTCTGTAGGGTGCATGGTTTTTTGGTTTGCCTATTTTTGCTTTTGTTTTTTGGGGAGCTGTTAGAGTATGCATGTGAATATGAGATCCCTTCTGTAGCTTATGCTGTGTAATTTATTAATTAGTGGGAGGCAGGGATGGTTCAATTTCTGAAAATCCATCAATATAATCCACTATATAATGAAACTGAAAGAAAAAAAATCACATGATAATCTCATTAGATGCTGAAAAAGCTTGCAAAAATATTCCAACCCCCTCTGATGTTAAAAGCATGAGAGGAATCAAGGATACCAGTCCTATGCAGAAACATAATAGAAGCAAAGAACAGCAAGTCGGTACCCAACATCAACCTAAATGGAAAGAAATGTAAAGCAATTCCATTAATGTCAAGGAAAATGTAAGGTTGCCTACTCTCCCTATTCAGTATAGTATTTGAAATTCTATCCAGGGTAAAAGCATGGTTCACGTTTGGTTCTGACATGGAGTATGGCCATGGCCTGTGAAGGAGGAATGGCACAGAACTTTAGAACTCCTGGGTTATGGCCCATTCTTCAGCACAGACTCGTTGGACTTTGGTAAGTCATGAAGCCAATGAGGACTTCGTGCAGAGTGTAGCTTAGTTATTGCATTCATATCTCTCTTAATCTAAGAAGTGCATGAAAATCTTCATGGAGCTTCCCACCACTCAGAGGGCAGAATCATTGGCATTTGCAATAACAGTGGCCCAGGTCTTTTAGCAATTGACTCTGGGGGAGATCATTGCTTCCATCATTGCCCAAGGAAATGTAAAATGGTCAGCGACGACCGCCACCCTTAAAAAGCATTTGGAAAAATAAAATTGTTCGTGAAGCTGGCAAAGATCTTTTCCCTAATGACTCTGATGTAAAAAACAATTTATTGAACAATTTGAAGTTTGGAAAGGCTGGGACTTTTAAGGTCAGGGATCAAGAACAATGGCGGCACAGGCTAATGTTCTGACTGTCACAAAGGCTGGACTGTTGATGACTGATTTATGACCCAGTTTTACCCTCAGCTTCCTGGTAGGTTTTAATAAGGATTGCCAATCACAATTGTGCATTCTGATCATTTAAGCAGATATGACATTTCTATACAGATGTTTATATTTTGGTTTTTCTAAAATTCTTATAAGAGAAATTTTAAAGATAAATAATACAATACATTTCTCTGTAATTTCAAATTGCTTACCTATGAAATTACACGGGCCTTGGGAGGAAATTGTTTTCTATAGGTGTACTAGGTAATATTTGTTCTAATACAGTATTGGATATCACTATTTTCAGCACTAAGCAAGAGGAGAAAACTAGAACATGATCACAATTGTGTACTACAATATTCAATAAATTAATGGTCTATAGGGAAAATACTGCCTGTTGGGAAACTGAGAAAACATAGAAAATTGAACTGTATGTCACAGGAATGAACTTGGGAATATAAATATTATCTAGAAGAATCTTCTATACTCCATGTTCCTAAATCTTTTCTACGAATGCCGAGCCCCTGACTAACTTCTCCATTCAGAGCATGTAACCACTAATGAAGAAAAGAGAAGTCTCTAGGTTTAGAGAGATGGAATATGTAAAGGTTTCCACTGTGTCACAGGAGACTCTCCTGGAAAAGGCACTCTTGAAACTGGTCAGTGTAAGAAAAGCTGTTCAGCAGGTAGGATTCCAGTGGTCTGTAGCCTCCATCTTCGGTAATTTGAGCTTTTGTGGCAATATCTAGTTTCGCTGATTTCATACCATCTGTGATTTTCTGTGGTTGTGTTACCTCAGTTAGTATTATATTTTCTAGTTCAATCCATTTGTCTATGAATTTCTTGAAATCATTGCTTTTGATATCCGAATATTACACCATTGTGTAGATGTACTACATTTTCTGTATCCATTCCTCTAATGAGTGCCATTAGACTTCCTTCTAGCTCCTGCTATCATGAATAAGGCTGCTATGAACATAATTGAGGATGTGTCTTATTTGCATGTTGGAGCATCCTTTGGTTATATGCCCAGGATGGGTATATCTGGGTCCTGAGGAAGTGCAGTTTCCAATTTTCTGAGGAATCTCCAGACTCATTTCCAGAATGGTTGAACCAGTTTGTAATCCCACGAACGAAGAAGGATCATTCCTCTTCCTTGACATCTTTATCAACATCCGCTGTCTCCTGAGTTTTTTTCATTTCAGACATTCTTACATGTGTGAAGTGGAATCTCAGGGTGTTTTCATTTACATTTCCTTGATGACTAAGTATGTTGAACATTTCTTTAGATGCTTCTCAGATATTTGATTTCAGTTGAGAAATCTTTGTTTAGTTCTGGAACATAATTTTAGTAGGGCTATTTGTCTCTCTGAAGTCTAATGTCTTGAATCCTTTGTATATATTGGTAATAGCTCTCTATCAGGTGGAGGATTGGTATAGATCTTTTCCAAATCTGTTCCTTGCTGTTTTGTCCTAACAGTGTCCTTTGGCAAGCAGTTTTCTACTACAGTGAAGAACTCTCAATTAGTAAACTAGAACACGGACTGGTTCTTCCCTGACTTCCCTACTTGTTCTGACCAGTAATTGGGGAAACTAAATAGCCATGTTAAAACCCTACAAGGCATGCCTATCTATAATCGTTGTTCTAGAGAGACCTACCAGTGATTCTGGACATCTGTCAAAGAAATGTAGTCTAGAGGAGTTTCAAGTTTTCATCCTGGCTTCTGTAACTACAGGCTACAGTGTTGTAAAGCCAAGATACACCATGTGCAGCTGTGAACAGGCCTGAGAAGGATGACTCATTGGATTTCTGAAGCATTGCTAAGGGATTCAGAGGAAATCAGCACCCCGTGCTGAACAGAGCTCTGGGAATGCTGACACTCTTGCTTTATCTCTATATGAAGCTAGGTCAAAAGATCACCTGTCAGGAATGTTCTTGAATATCCTTCAGTGTGCTAGCATTGGAGTTCAATGAAATACTATGCAGGAGAGGTGTGTGATACACCTGAATTCTTCCATTATAGGTCAGTGAGATGAGCTATATTTGCATTTGATTGACTGTATTTTTTTGGCCTTGGGCTTTGGTCATGCAGATGTATTGTCTCATCCTTCATTGTTCATTTGGCCAAGTTGTGGGGAAAGCACCACTCAATTGTTTCCCATCCTCCTTCATAAGGTCATAGTTATTCCTGAAACCCTTCATATCTTATGTTATAGATTAACTGACCTAACTTTTCTTCAATAAGGACATCTCTTTTATCCCTACATCATGTGTGTGTTTGTGTGTGTGTGTGTGTTTGTTTGTGTGCTTAAATGATTAGTTTAGTTTGTATGCAAGTATACAAAAACCTTGTCACTGAAGAGTCTATGTAATAAATCTATAAACTGTGGATGGGGCAGCATCCAAATGTTCTCCCACAATGTGGCCTCTAGCAAGAGTACCATAATCTGCAATGAAAGATACACTTGAAAGTAAAACTTGGAGGAAATGCCCTGGCATGGCTACATTATCATTGTTAACTGTGACATTTTTCTCTGGCTTCTTTGGCCATACATGAAGGCTCTAAAGCAAAGTTGCATCCTTTGATCTGTGAATAAGCTGAATTAGGCTATCAACTTGGTCAAATGAAGCATATGAAAGGCGTGACAAGAGAGTATCAGGCCATTGTGACACTGCCCTCCCAATAGAAACATGGAAGTGTAGACAATCACAGAGTGGGTTCTCATGTCTGAACTTTGACACCCAGCTAGGCAAAGTGTAACCTCTCAGGTCACTCCCTGAGTACCATCCACAAGCCAAGGATAGGCTCAAATGGAGCACCAATGAAGATAGCAGCTATCCCTTGTGAGCTGCATCTCAGGGTATGTGGAAGACCATTCAGCCTCTTGTGACATGGGAGATCAGAGTAATGAGAGGCAGACAGAGGGGACAAATCTGTGGGGTTTTTTTGTGGACCACCATAACTACATTTTCCAGGATAAGGATTTGCTTTATGGAAATCTAGTGTCTCACATTGGTATAGCCCAATCTGTATGAAGTCTCAATAGCACAACTGTTTCCTGGCTTCTTTCTTAGTTACTGGGATTTACAGGCAGTCATTTATACCTTGTCTTCTAGATTCACAAATTATTTTCTGGCTTCATATATACAAGGCATACTATTCTCTCTCTCTCTCTCTCTCTCTCTCTCTCTCTCTCTCTCTCTCTCTCTCTCTCTGTGTGTGTGTGTGTGTGTGTTTGTGTATGTGTCTTTCTCTGTCTCTGTGTCTTTTCTCTCTTTCTCTGTCTTCTGCCTCTCTGTCCTATTTTTCAGCTTTCCTACAACAGTCTTTACTAATGATAACATATTTCATGTCAGTCTATGCACTTGCTTCTCTCATAAATCCCAGTGTGATCTGAACTTGCTGTCTACTGGAGAATCACAATTAAAAATAGAATTGATGTCCAAATCTACTAGGCTAGAATTTAACAACTGAGAAGAAGTAGAATATTCAACAACTCCCAAAAAGCCTAGGGACCAACATTCATGTATGGAAGGAAATTTTTCAGAGATCCAAGAAATGTGTGCCAGGCTGACCATGGACTGGCTTCTGTTTACAGGGACTGCCAGCATCAGGAGAAAGGTAACATGATGATGTAGTAAACATGCATTGTGTAATAATGCCTACTCTCTTCCCTTACTTTACCCTTCCCTGTCTGTATTTTCCTAATGGATGTTGTACATAAATGTAATAGTGACTGTCTTTCAGGAGTATAGAAGTTTTCATATGTGGCAACCAAATGAAGAATTTGACTTTTCTTCCCTGGCTGAAGCTCCTTACCAATGATCTACAACATCTTTTTTCCCTATGATTGCTGTTTTTGTGTGTGTGTGTGTGTGTGTGTGTGTGTGTGTGTGAGTGTGTGTGTCTGTATGTCTTCTGTCTGTTTTTCTGGCTTTATCTCTGTCTGTCTGTTTCTTCCACATGATAACTCTCTATAGTTCAGTTTCACAACTTAATTGCTCACTCCAATATTGACCCATCATGCTTTCTCTGAGTGTTTGCTTTTGATGACTCAAATTACCCCTGTGTTAATCAATGCACCTATAGCCAGAACTGTGTACCACTGATCACATCACAACCAGTCTCATGGCTAAAATAAGTAAATTTTGAGGCTCTGAGGGAAGTTTAATCAGAATTTATGTTTTCTGTATTTTTTTACCCCTATCCAAACTGTTGAAGTCTGTGGATCTTCCCCAGCCTTTGCTTAATTGTATTTATCTATGTACATGGCCTACTGGGAAGACATCATACCAACCCTCCAATATTACTTAGCAGGAGGAATAGATGAAGAATTTGGAGAAATTGGTCATTTAGCTACAGAAGATGTCCCCTGAGATTGATTAACTATGTCGAAACATCGCATCACTGACAAGCATTCTGAACTATGCTGTCAGTCACTTTTCTCTTTTGTCTTTTTGAGTGTGCTACCTAAGGTGGGGAGGACCATTTGTGGGTTGTGTTTGAAAATTGAGTCTTCACTATTCATGCATGACGGTGGTAAAAAATGCAATAGATCAATGATATCTCTGGGTTAAAAAGATAGTGATAGAAAGTCTTCCCTTGTGTCTCACTCAAAGATCCTTGAAAGGGCAACTTGGCTTGTTGATTTGAGTAAGATCTAGTTAATGGGTAGTTATGTGTTGTTGAAGGACTTCTTGATACTCTAATGTATGCTGGAATTTCCATGGAATTCTCTGAGATTTCACTAGTGTTATGGAAACAGAAATTGCCCTTGTGGCATTTAGTTAGTGCTTATTGGTTTACCCATACAAATGTTTTTCAGGATGATCAAAATATTTACAGAGAAAAGAGAAAGCATGGAGAGAAAAAAGAGAGAGGAAGAAGAAATTAAGATACCTTCTTGTTATAGAAGTGAAAACATAAATTATCAGGTGGAAAAGTGTGAGGGAAAGCAGTGGGCTGGTTCTGAGGAGCTTCCTAGAGGGGGTGGTCTTGGCTCAGGATTTCTAGGAGTAGGACTTATGACCTGAAGTCTCTGGATTCCTAATGAAGAGAACCAGTTCCAGGAATATCTGATGAATTTTTTGCAGAGAGCCAGGAATTGTCAAGCATGAAGCTGGTCTACTGTGAATTAGTTAATTTCATTCTAAATAAGGAGGAATACCAATAAGAGCCACATGGATAAAAGCTTTGACTCTCAGGGTAGAGTATTGAATTTTATCTTCAGAGGATTCTGGGACATGCCATTGGAATTTTATGACAAGGGCTACTCCCCTGGACATGCATCAAGGTCTCTGACTCTTTGTCTTGAACATACATGATTGGTGTATCCTAAACACTATGGACTCTAGGACTTACCTGCATCCCATCAGATACGAACTGAAAATGCCCTCCATTTCTTCATGTCTTGGCCAGATTTTGTTGTTAAGGGCCAGGGGTACTGCATAAGGGAGTGAGGTATATGTCTTGCGATCATGGTTGGGAGAAAGAAAATAGCTAATAGGTCCAGACTGAAGAGAGCTTTCCTCCTCTTTCAGTCCTTCCAAGTGTCTGAAGGTTTCCCCTTTCATCATGCTGCATTGGGGGGCTAGCATTTTCTCTCATGTGTCTGGGCCATTACTATGCATGTTCCCTTGTATTTATCTACAGGGTCTGCTGGGAAGGCACCATTCCAACCTTCTACCATCAGTGAGCAAGTTGGAGAAATTGACTAATGAGCTCCAGAAGATGAAATGTGAGTTGGGTAGACTCACAGGAGTGCTGACCCATTGCACCAACAGGATTTGGACAAAAGATAGACATTATGCACACATCCTTGTTGACTGTCCTGACCCCTCTGTGTTAACCTCAGTTTTCTCACACCACAGGAAAATGCCACTGTAATGTCCTTATGTACAAACTAATTTTCTTATGTGCCTCTCAGAGGCAGTATATGAAGAAAGGATAGAAGTGTGGTAAAGACCTATTTAATTTCTCAGAAAAGCAGAAGCTGTGTTTTGAATAACAGACTTGGGATATGGCAAATAATGTGTGATCTCTCATCATGGATTTTGATAGACAGAGAATGCATTTCCTGTCCTCAGAGGAATATGAAAAGCTGGTCAGTTACAGAAGCACAGTAACTTGAACTTATATAAGTAAATATTTATTTATTTACTTTAAAGATTTTATTTATTTGATTTGTAAGATTATTCTGTAACTGTCAGGCACAACAGAAGTGGGCATCAGATGCCATTATACCTGGTTTTATGCCACGAAGTTTTTGCTGGAAATAAAACTCATGACCTATGAAAAAGCAGTCAGTGCTCTTAAATGCTGAATCATATTACCTGCCTAATTTACTTTTGATGGTGATGGTGATTTTATTGATGATGCTGATGTTATTGATGATGCTGATGTTATTGATAATGATGAAGATGATGATGATTATTATTATTATTATTATTATTATTATTATTATTATTATGCTGAAACTCTAATGGATCAAAACTTAACCTCCTCCAATGCTCTTCCCCCTCTCCTGTCTCAAGAAGAACCTACAATAAGGAAGACACCATCAGAGCTGCATATCCTCCCCAGCACTAAAGAAAGAAAATATTTTCTTTTACTTGGTTATGGAGATTTATTTGTTGACTGGGCTCATAAATTCAGACCTGAGGCCAGGTAGACTATGGAAAGGGAAGCTCCTATTGAGGGAATTTGTTTATTTTGGAATAACTGGGAAATAGTGAGCAAGCATAAAATGTTGGTACATCACCTTATCACTTGTTGAGAATAAAGTCTCCTGGGAACTGGGTAAGCAGGGTAGGCAGGCATAGCTAAAATCAATCCAGGTGGGTAAACATTTGTACATTAGGACAGCAAATATGTCATCCGTAAAGCATAGCATGAACTTGCCAAGAATGGAGAGAATTCATTTAGCTGATGATTTCTGGCCAAGAAACTCAAATGTCCAAAATATCATCTGGATTCCCATTTACAAAACAATAAATACTTAATGAGTTTTAGGACAAAATTTGAATCTATAGACTCCAAAATTTATTTATCATTGAGCTCTGAATCCCTATGGAGATTGGAGGATATTATGAGTTCAATCTGTTACCCAGAGTTATAAGTAAATGGTGCAATTTGAAGTGATTAGATATGTTAAAGAGGCATGCAAAACAAAGGAGACCATGGTATCTTTGAACAAGTGTGCTTCTACAACACGTAGCATGAGTTACTGTGGAGTGACCTAGAAACACACACACACACACACACACACACACACACAGACACAGACACAGACACAGACACACACACAAACACACACACACACACACACACACACACACACACACACATCCTACAAACAATTGACTTGCTCTGTGCTGTGTGTGGCATGCTGGATTTATCCAAAATATGAAGTGTATACTCCACAAGTAAGTAAAACCCAATGTCAATGAAAGAATACAGAATTCCTCCTCCTTTCTTGAGAAAGAATTCTGTGCAGGAGCAATGCTTACATTTTTTAAGTTTAAGAGGAATGATTTGTAAATAGTAAGAACTGAATCACCACTTTGAAAACAACTTTTTAGAGATGTCTAGTGACTCAATTTTGATTTTATGGAACTGTAGTTGCTCAGTTCTCATGATTGTAGGATTGAACCAGGTCATTACTAGTCATAACTCTGTAGGGACAGTAAGAAACTTGACAATTCTTCAAGTTGAAAAACCTAAGAAACCGTACTGGGAACAGCTGAATTCAAAAGGGAGAAACTTGTGCTTGGGTAAATCCAGTACCTAAGACTGAGCAGCTGGTTCAAAGCCAAGGAGAAACACTGTATCTAAATGAGGACTTCCTGTTGTAGAACCTGTTACTAAAATGAAGAAAGCTAAGGGCTTCAGGAAATATGCATTAGGAAGACTTTGAATGGTAGAAAATACATGCTATTAATTTAGTGGTACACATTGAGAGGACAAATTTTTAAAATCTTTATCTCTTTGGGAGTGAAAATATTTGAGCTGAGTAAATGCTGTAGCCCAGGTAGGAAAGAGAAGTGAGTTTCTATTCAGACATTGGAATGCCCTTCACACTGAACATGAGCATGAGAGGGTTTTAAAGAAGTTTTGAAGCACATCAAAAACTGCTGGGCTTCCAGGAGTACTCTCAGAGGGTTAATTCATTCTTGTTATGAGGGATTTTCAAGTTTATTGTTGGAAATCAGTCAAGAGAAATTCAAAACCTAGAAACTAAATTCTGTACATGTCTCATTTTAGCCTTGGAAGTCCTTGACCTGTAAAGGCCCCAAAGAGACATAGCTAGATTCACCTTTAAAACTCTATTACAATTGGTAACTGACTGCCTTCCAACTATGTTCCCAAGGCCAACCACAGGGTATGATTGTGGTGCTAAACCTTCAACAACATAATGCTGCTTAGCTTAATTACTGTATTTTGTTTTTGGTTTGAGTTTTGTTTTCTTCAGGTTTTAGCTTTGTTTGGTTTGGCTGGAAGTTTTGTTATTCATTATTTTTTAATTTTTGTTCTTCTAGTGAATTTTCATTTCAGTTAAGGTCATGCACTTTATATTATGATTGTATCATTTAAGCAGTTTTTGAAAAAAGTTAATATATATTTTTCAGAATAAATTGTGTTTTTCAAATCTTAAGAAACATGTTTTTTTTTTTAATGTGTTGTGTAGCCATCCAGTAATCCGACGAACCATATGGAGAGGTAGATCACTGAAATCTTCAGTACCCTTGGAATTGATAATATGTGCACAACAAGCCAGAGGTAAACATGTGGAATGGACTTTCAATGTCGCTAATATGGCCAACTGTGGATACCAATTTCATGATGGATAAGGTATCCATGATGCATCCTTGTGGTCAAATATTTAGGTTCTCATAAAATATAGTACTCTATTGAACAAACTAGTGAGAAACTCAATAGTTCTGCTCTTATGATTCTCAGAAAATGAAAAAAAATTCACCAATGGAGTAAAAATAGAAATCACGAAAACCAGACCTATCTGTCTCTGGTTTCAAGAAATATAGTCACAATGGGAACCACTTGGGAGAGATAATGAATTCCATGCTTCAAAAAACCTTTTTTATACTTAGTTTTTATGTTTTTGGACCTGAATATATATTTGGTGCCTATTTTGAATAGTTGTTTGGGTCAGTTTATTATCCTTAACATTATTATTGCTATTATTTCTTTTATTTTTTATTTTTTGGTTTTTTTTAAATCTTTATTAACTTGAGCATTTCTTATTTACCTTCCCCATTATTATTCCCCTTCCTAGTTTCTGGGCCAACACTCAATAACACCTCACCCTCCCCATCAATATGGGAATCCTCTCCCCAACCTCCCCCCATTATCACCCTCACTCAAACAATCACGTTCACTGGGGCTTCAGTCTTGGAAGGACCATGGGCTTCCACTTCCACTGGAGCTCTGGTGATGGTTCAAAGGGAGGTCTCCATGTAGAAGAGTGCAGATTAATCCATGCTTATCACCCTATACAAAGCTTAAGTCCAAGGGGATTAAGGACCTCCACTTCAAACCAAATGCACTCAACCTAATAGAAGAGAAAGTGGGGAAGCATGTCGAACACATGGGCACTGCAGAAAATTTCCTGAACAAAACACCAATGACTTATGCTCTAAGATCAAGAATCGACAAAGGGGATATCAAAAAACTGCAAAGCTTATGTAAGGCAAAGGACACTGTTATTGTCTCTTCTTTACATAAGTGTTTTGCCTCCTTTAAGTGCTATCCACCATATACATGCAATTCCCACGGAAGCCAGTGGGTGAGTGGTTTTCACATGGAATTGGGTTACTCTTTTGGTTCTATGCTCAGCAAATGCTCAAAATGCATGAGCTATGTTTCCAGTCCATGTGTATGACTTTTATACTTTCTTTTGTGTGGAAAGCTGCACCACTTCCTGGCTTCCACTGTGCCCCACGCGGAAAGCAGGGACAGCATTCGCCATTACAAGACGTTGCTGGCCTCTGCTGCGCCGGCCCAACTTCCTTTCAGGAACTAGCTGTGTGCGCATGTGCAAGAGTGTGTTCGAGGCAAGTCTTTGCCCACCCTGGGGTGTGCAAATGGGACCATGGGTAAGCGACCAATCAGGTGTGGATGCACCGTGCTAGGGTGTATTAAAGCAGTGCCATTCTGTGGCTCGGGGTCCTCCTCTTGAAGATGCAATAAATGCTTTGCTGCAGAAGGATCCCGGTGTCTGCGTGTGTTCTTGCTGGCGGGATGATAGTACAGGACATCTTTTACCGAAACCCGGGACAAACACCAAACCATAACCAGGCACCAAGTGGAACCTCCGTTTGCAGAGAGGATCTAAAGCTGCAGCACAGTCAGAAGTCATGCTTAGAAGATGGGAAATGCCACCCAACAGTGATAGCATGACAGGGAGCGCTAGGGGAGTTACAGGACAGCATGTCAGAAACAGAAAGGGATGAAAGATTAAAGAGCTCAAAGAGAAAAGTTGCACCTAAGAAAAAAGGCCCTTCCAAGGACTTTAGATCTGAGGAAGCAAGAGATAGGGGGAAGGACGCCCTGGGAGAGAAACATGGAAAGGAGGAGAAAGCCCCGAAAAGGAAAATCCTTTATCCGGTAAAGGAGATAGAGGCTTTGGGGGCTTGATAGTTCAGAAACAGACGAGTTTAGCCCCTCTGAAGGAGAGGATTTAGAAGATGAGGCAGCTCGCTATGAAGAAGAAAGATACCACCCAGATGAACGACGAACTTACAGCTTGGGTAAAAAACAGAAGAAAGTGGGAGGTGGAAACCATGCGGTTTCCCACTCTATAAGCCCCAGCGCTCCTCCCTCTTATATGGAGAGATTTCACTCAGATTCCTTCCTCACTAAAGATGAACAGAAAAAGATACAGCAGTCATTTCCAGTGTTTGAGGCTGCTGATGGAGGCCGTGTTCACGCACCAGTAGAATACATTCAAATTAAAGAACTTGCTGAGTGTGTCCGTAACTACGGAGTTAATGCCAATTTTACTATTTCTCAAGTCGAGAGGCTTGCCACTCTGGCCATGACTCCAGGAGACTGGCAGACAACAGTGAAGGCTGCACTCCCTAATATGGGACAATATATGGAATGGAAAGCCTTGTGGTATGACGCCTCTCAGGCACAGTCCAAAGTCAATGCCATTGCTGAAGGTGTTCAGAGAGATTGGACACTTGATCTGCTAACAGGACAAGGGAAGTATGCCAATAATCCAACAAATTGAAACTGGGGAGCATACGCTCAAATCTCCGCTGCCGCCATTAAGGTGTGGAAGGCACTTTCCAAGAAGGGAGAGTCTGGGGGACACTTAATAAGAATTATACAAGGCCCCTAGGAGCCATTCTCAGACTTCGTGGCTAGAGTGACAGAGGCAGCAGGCAGGATCTTTGGAGAACCTGAATAGGCAATGCCTTTAGTGGAACAGTTGGTTTATGAGCAAGCCACACAGGAATGCAGAGCAGCTATTACACCTAGGAAGAGCAAAGTGTTACAGGACTGGCTGAGAGTTTGCCAAGAACTTGGAGGCCCGCTTACTAATGCTGGCCTCGTGGCCACTATCCGACAGGGCCAAAAGTGCTCAGGTACAGGTGATCGCAGGGTCTGCTATAACTGTGGCAAATCAGGACATCTGAAAAAGGAGTGTCAGGCCCTCACAAAGAGGAGTGCACCAGGACTGTGTACTAAGTGTGGGAAAGGCTATCATTGGGCCAGTGAGTGTTGCTCAGTTAAAGATATCAGAGGCAGGCTTATTCATCCCGGACCTCCCCAGGCAGAAGGGGGTGAAAACACTCCAAAAAACGGATATCTGGGCCCCAAGTCTCAGGGCCCCAAAACATATGGGACTCCAGCTCACAACAAACGGACACCACGGTTCACAGAGCTACAATAGTCTCAACAGGAGTGGACCTCCGTTCCACCACACAATTCATGCTAATGCCACAGATGGGTGTGCAACCTGTCCCCACCAACTACAAAGATCCCTTACCCGTGGGAAGTGTCGGCCTTATTTTGGGTCAATCCTCCTTAACCTTAAAGGGACTTATTGTTAACCCTGGAATAATAGATCAAGATTAGACGGGAGAACTTCAAGTTCTCTGCTCTTGCCCTAAAGGCGTTTTTTCCATTTCCTCAGGTGACAGGATTGCTCAGTTGATTATCCTTCCAAGCTTACATGATCATTTTCCTTCTTCTGGGGTCCCTAGAGGCACTGCGAAGTTTGGCTCTTCCGAGACTGATTCTGCTTACTTAATGATGGACCTTAATTCCAGACCCTCTTTAGAGTTGAATATAGAGGGGAACACTTTTATGGGAAATCTAGATACAGGGGCTGATAAGAGCATTATCTCCTCTAGTTGGTGGCCTAAGGAGTGGCCTGTCACTCAATCATCCCATTTCTTACAAGGACTAGGGAATGAGGCCAGCCCCACTATCAGCTCACACTCCTTGATCAGGCATGCTCCAGAAAGGCAATCAGGAAGGGTCATTCCTTATGTCCTCCCTCTTCCTGTTAACCTTAGGGGGAGGGATACCTTACAGGGTATAGGACTGACATTGAACAACGAGTATTCTTGACAAGCAGTCAAGATTATGAAGAGAATGGGTTACAAGGAAAGGAAGGGAATAGGAAAAAAGGAACAAGGAAAATTAGAACCAGTCCCACAAGAAGGTAATGTAGGAAGGAAGGGCCTGGGTTGTTCCTAGGGGCCATTGAGGGTTCTATGCCCATTTCCTGGCTCACGGAAGAAGTCACATGGGTTCCTCAATGGCCTCTATCCTCTGAAATACTGGAAGCTGCCACTAAGTTGGTTAATGAACAATTTCAGCTTGGTCATTAGGAACCCTCCATTTCACCATGGAATACTCCTATTTTTGTGATAAAGAAAAAATCAGGAAAGTGGAGACTTCTCCATGATTTGAGAGCTTTTAATGCACAGATGTGTTTATTTCACTCGATCCAATGAGGCCTACCCTTCCTCTCCACCTTACCTAAGCAATGGAAGATAATAATTATAGATATTAAGGATTGTTTCTTTTCCATCCCCTTGTATCCACAAGACCGACAGAGATTTGCATTTACTATACCAGCTGTTAATCACCTTGAACCTGATAAGAGATTTCAGTGGAAGGTCCTTCCTCAAGGGATGGTCAATAGCCCCACTATGTGTCAACTATATGTGCAACTAGCCCTTGGACCTATAAGGAAGTGATTTCCATCTTTGCTTTTGATTCATTACATAGATTATATTCTTATGTGCCATAGAGATTTAACAACCTTACAGACCTTTTATCCCATCTTAATTAAAACATTGGGACAATTGGCCTTATTTTGGGACTACAAGTTGCTACAGCAAAAGTTCAAATTGCAGAAATTGGCTTATTTCTGGGATCGGTCATTTATCCTGAAAAAATAGTTCCTCAGAAATTAGAGATTCGCAGAGATCACTTACATACCTTAAATGATTTCCAAAAATTATTGCGAGATATAAATTGGCTGAGACCATTTTTAAAGATTTCCTCTGCTGAGTTGAAACCTTTATTTGATATTTTGGAAAGGGACTCTCATATGTTCTCTCTGAGAGCATTGACGCCAGCCGCAAACCAGGCCTTACAAGTTGTAGAAAGTGCCTTACAGGATGCTCAATTACAGCGGATTGATGAAACCAAGCCTTTTGATTTATGTGTTTTCAAAACTATGCAATTGCCAACAGTTGTCTTGTGGCAGGATGGGCCTTTTTTGTGGATCCATCCCAATGCATCCCCTGCTAAGATTATTGACTGGTATCCAGATGCGGTTTCTCAGCTTGCATTCCTCGGCAGCTATTACTCATTTTGGGAAAGAACCCAAAATTTTGATACACAGCCATTCAAGTTCAAACATTAGCTGCTACCTCAAATGCATGGGCAGTGTTAGTTACTTCCTTTCCTGGACAGATTGATAATCATTATCCAAAACACCCGATCCTACAATTTGCTTTAAGCCAAGCCATTGTGTTCCCACACATAATGTCTCAGGAACCACTTGTTGATGGGGTTGTAGTGTATACAGATGGGTCAAAAACTGGTGTAGGTGCTTATGTGGTCAATAATATGTTAGAATATAAGCAATATAATGAAACCTCACCCCAAGTTGCAGAATGTTTAGTGGTTCTGGAGGTCCTTGAGACCTCCCCAGGCCCGCTTAACATTGTGTCAGATTCCTCCTATGTGGTTAATGCAGTTAAGGTTCTTGAGGTGGCTGGATTAATCAGACCTTCCAGCAAACTTGCTCAAATTTTTCAACAAATTCAATCTACCCTTCTCGGCAGGAGAGCCCCTGTATTTATAACACATATTAGAGTTCACTCTGGCCTTCCTGGTCAAATGTCCTGTGGAAATGACCTAGCTGACCAACCTACAAGAGTGATTTCAGTTGCCTTGTCCCACCAATTAGATGTAGCAAAAGAATTTCACAGACAATTTCATGTGACGGCTGAAACTTTATGCCGCCGATTTGCTTTGACTAGAAAAGAAGCTAGGGAGATAGTTTGACAATGTCAAAATTGTTGTTAGTTCCTGCCTGTACCCCATGTGGGAGTTAATCCATGAGGAATCCGACTGCTACAGGTCTGGCAAATGGTTGTTACTCATATCCCTTCTTTTGGAAGACTTCAGTATCTGCATGTTTCTATTGATACATGATCTGGCATCATGTTTGCTACACCTCTAACAGGGGAAAAGGCCTCACATGTAATTCACCATTGCCCTGATGCATGGAGTGCTTGGGGCAAACCCAAACTCCTTAAGACAGAGGATGGACCAACTTATACTCCTCAAAAATTTCAAAAATTCTGCCACCAAATGGATGTGACTCATCTGACTGGTCTCCCGTATAATCCTCAGGGACAGGACATTGTAGAACGTGCCCGTCGCACTCTCAAATCCTATTTAATTAAACAAAAAGCGGTAGTCGAGGAGGCTCTTCCCTCAGTACCAAGAATAGCTGTTTCTATGGCACTCTTCACCCTTAATTTTTTTAAATATTGATGCCCAAGGCCATACTGCGGCCAAACGTAACTGTTCAGAGACTGTTAGACCAAAAGAGATGGTAAAATGGAAAGATGTTTTGACTGGTCTATGGAAAGGCCCAGATGCTCTTTTAATAAGATCCAGGGGAGCTGTTTGTGTTTTCTTGCAGGAAGAAGACAACCTATTCTGACTACCGGAATGACTGACATGAAGAATCCTGACATCTAGCAATGACTCCCAGATGGATCCCTCGGAAACTACCTCTAGCCCTCGCTCTGCCTCTTTGCATTTGGATTCCTATTACTTCAAAGAATGGGTCGGTGTGGCTCTGTTTGGTGCAGCCCCATGCTGTGGATTAGTGTTCATGCTATGGTTGGTTTGCAAACTCAGATCTCAACAGAAACGTGACAAGGTCGTTATCACTCAAGCACTTGTGGCCATTGAACAAGGGGGACTCCCCTGGAATTTGGTTATCTATGCTCAGGAATTAGTTGTCATCTGACTCCTCTGCTCTTGCACCCCATGGATTTGTGCATCCATTGCACTGGGATGAGAGAGACTCAATGATCAGCCCTTCTACATCGCTGAGGTTTCCTCATTGCACACAATAGGGTGATCATGATTTGCCCACTAACTCATTTCCTGGCTGGCCTCTTTTGTAGAGTTTGCCCTAGGTCATTTAGCAGTTACTGTCACACAGCACTGAGGTATCCAGAGACAGGCAACTTTCCTCATGCAGAGACCAATCTAAGACACGGGGCCTGGTGGTGATAGGGTTACCCTACGACGTAAAAGGCTGTGACATAGAGGAACGACCTAAGACAGGAGTCACAGCAGATGGATGTAACTGCAGGGACCTAGACCAGCCTCATTCTAGTAAAACAAAAAGGGGGAGATGTTGAAAGCCGCAATAACCTTCGCCATCACAAGATGGTGCTGGCTTCCGCTGTGCCCCACATGGAAAGACGGGATAGCATTCACCATTACAAGATGGCGCTGGCTTCCCCTCAAAGACCCGATTTCCTTTCAGGAAGCTAGCTGTGTGTGCATGTACAAGAGTGTGTTCGCTCCAAGTCTTTGCCCACCCTGGGGTGTGCCAATGAGATCATGGGTAAGCGACCAATCAGATGTGGACATGCCTCTCTAGGGTGTATATACGCAGTACAATTCTGGGGCCCAGGGTCCTCCTCTTCAAGATGCAATAAATGCTTTGCTGCAGAAGGATCCTGGTGTCTGCGCGTTTTCTTGCTGGTGGGACTATAGCGCGGGCCACTTTTGTACTGCATTAGTAGAACTGGATCAAACTCAAACAAAGAGAGAAGTTTTGTGAGACCTACATGAAAACATATATGGTATATACAGGGTCATTGTCTAAACTGCCACTCATCCATGTAGGTTATTCGTGGATACAGCATTATACCTCAGCATCTCTAAACTCTCAAATCTCTTCCTTGGTGACAATGTAGATTAGACCCATCAGATGTAAGGAAGAATTAGAAAATTCTTCTTGTGGTGAAAGGGGAAAGGAAATCACATTGATGAATCATAAATGAAGTGCTAAGAGCAAGATTCAGACTAATCTGTGGGAATGCAGCCTGCAGCTGAGACAACAGACATTTGGTGGAAAATGATTCAGTTCAAAAATGGTAAGGGAGAAAGGTAGTTGATATTGTTCTAATAGATTTCACAACATTTAGAATGTGTTTCTTCCAGATCAGTGAATGACTGTTGTAAAGCAACTCCTGCAATGAACTTTTGAGACCAAACATCAGCCTGAGAATTAATGTGTAAAAGAATTAATTCTGTCTTTCCCCTGACTGTTGCTTTGAAACTGAGTCAAAAGTATCCATTCTATAAATGATGTATAGATATATACACATTATAGGAGGATGGATAAAGAGTTTCTTCTTTTCCGAGAATGAGGTATTGGCCAGGTGAGTTGGGTCAGCAATAAAGGTACTTTTTGCTGACTCTTGATACTTGAAACCCTTCCCTAGGAGCCCCATAATTGAAAGAAAGAAAAAACTTCAGACAACTTGTCTCAGATTTTTATATAGTCCAGTTTATCAGGTCTTGGTCACAAAAGGAAAGAAATCTGGTTTTCCAATTCTTTTTTATCCTGTAATTCTTCTACATGATGCACTCATGCAAATATATTACTATTACTGTGCATTGACAGATTACTGTTTCTATTTTTCTTCTGTTGCCAAGAACTATAGAAAATAAGAAGGACCGTATCAAAGCATCATATGAAAATCATGCTAAGGAAATGTGGCATTGGTAATTTGTAACTGATCTGAACCTCTTACTCGACACAAACTGCTCTAAAAAGTCTTCTCTAGATTCCTGGTGCAGAAACCGGTATTCCCTAACAGAACAAAAAGGAGGAATTTCTCTGTACAGAGAAAAGTGATTTGTCACAAGGATCACAGACTATGGGCCACATAATTTAACAATGGCTGGCTATTTGGAAAGTCCTAGAATCCATTAGTTTTTTGATCGAAAAGGCTAGGTGTCTCATATGGTCATTAGTATATGGATAAATCTTCAAATGCAGGTTCTAATGTCGGTGAGGGTTTGGTAGCAATGTGAGTGCAAGCAGGAAAAAGGAAAAGCTTCTTTCTTCCATGTTTTCTATGGCCTTCAAGTTGAATGCGTGGTTTGGAATCCATTGGGGTTGCGATTCTCAAACAGACCAGTATCTTCAACTGAACTTCCTTTTCTGGGAAGCTGCAACCTCTCAGCATAGCTCAGGTGTATGTGATCTGCAAGAACCAGTCTGTCAAGGCGGTCCTGTTCATCGATCCCACCTGTAACTTTTGCAGAAATATGCAAAAAATTCTCAATCAACTCCCTTACAAATATGATTCTCTGGGATTTGTAGAAATCACAGCCACTAACAACACCAATGTGATTCAAGATTACTTTCAACAGCTCACTGGAGTGAGAACAGTTCCTTGGGTCTTCGTAGGTAAAGGAAGACTGCATAGGCAGATGCAGTGATCTAATCTCCCTCCAACAGAATGAGGACCTGATGATGTGGCTGAAGTAGATTGGAGCTCTGCAGTTATGAAATGGGTGGCAGTAAAAACCCATGCTGACAGCAGACATTCATTCATGCTGAAGCCAGTGCAACTGAGAGTCGATGGGCATCATGGAGGATGTCAGTAATTTCTTATGATTGGAATTTTCAACAAATTGGTTTTATTCTATTCCTCAGTGCTAAAATCTGATGTTATTTGCCTGAGACCATGGGGTAGGTAAGCTTAACAGATCACACAGGATTGACTATCCATTCTTCATGTGCTGATATGTCTCTAGCTCTAAACCCATATTCAACAATCCAGTGCATCTAAATCTCCAGTGAATAAGTTATTGTTTTTCTACCATACTGTTCTGCTGAGGTCATTTTGCATAAGTCCACTTCCAAATGTTTGTTAAAATAATGAATATTGTGAATTTGTTGATGATCTACACACTGACCTTTCCCTCCTTCAATCATGTACTTCTGCATTTACAGCTCTAAGCCAGTGTTTTCAACCTTTCCCTACCAAAACCCACAGAAGTCCACACTTGTATGAGGATTCTGCCTGAAAAACAGATGAAGAGCTTTAGCAGAGTTGTTCCTCACTGAAGCAATATTAACAGAGTCAGCAGACCATATGATGAATTCAGCTCTGTTCACAAACTGGTTAATTGCCAAGAAAATCCCAATCAGTTGTGAGTTGATTCTACTCCGAGTACCAGAAAAGTGAAATATGAAATGCAAAATTTCAGAGCTCTCCTTCAAAGACTGTCTATGAAAGAAGTTGCTTGCAAAACACTGTCCTAAAATATTTATTCCATTCACACTTTCACATTTTGCTTTGATGTCTTGGAATGACGTTTATTAATCAGGGAACTGCAGGTCTCTTCTCTGGTCTCCAGTGAGAATGATTCATTCCTAAAAAAGATGTATCTGCAGAGGACTAAAAAAATAAAAATTAAGAAGAGATCTTGGTTAAAGTTCTAGATTAAAGATGAAACATTTTACCAAAAGATCAGATTAGAAGGAGATATGACACACACACACACTGTGTGTGTGTGTGTGTGTGTGTGTGTGTGTGTGTGTGTGTGTGTGTGTGTGTTAAATGAGACTTGTATGTCTGGTATTTTAAGAAATCTTACCTGGTTGAAGATTCTTTTTAATGTCGTCTTGAATCTGTTCACAAAGTTTTTATAGAGAATATGTGTGTATCGATGTAAATTAGGATGTAATACTCAGTCTTCCTCTCTTTCTGTCAGTCGTCTGTAATTCTTTCTCCCTCTCTCAGTACCTTTCTGTTTACCTCATTTTCCCGCCTGCCTCACTCTCTCTCTTTTGTTCTCTGTCAATTGTTGGATAGTTCCAGATTCAAAGTAGAATTTTAATGTATTCAATCCTTTTGTCTACTTTATGGAATCGTCTAAGAAAATTTCAATGCTCTATAAATGTCTAATCAAATTTTTAAACTGACTACATATGGTCCTATGATATTTTAGGAGGGTAAAATTAAATGCCCAACTCTGTGTCATTGTTTGGTATAGTGCTGTTTAAATTATGCATATTGAGGTGATTTAATATTAGTATATCCAATACATCCAGTAAATCATTAATGGTTTAAAGACTATTCTAAATTTGGGACTATAAATATAAAAAGTGTTTTCTCCATGTCTTCTCTCTTCTCTTTAATTTTGTTAACTCTATCTATTCTTTAACTTACATGGCCAGAGGTTATGAAAATCTTGTTAATACTTTCCATGAATGAACTCTTCCTTGCATTCATTATATTGTAGTCCTCATTTTATTGATTTCTGTCATGATGAGTTGGATATACATGTTATACCCCTTCCACAAGACTCAAAAGCCACCCTGAAACAAGGTGCAAAGAGATTGTAGGTGCCCAAAATGTGGGGGTGATCAAAGGGAAATCGTGTCTTCTGGATACACAGAGTGCTCACCTCATGAGAGATAGCAGCTGCGGTTCCCTGCACAGCTTCAAGCCAGTCAACCGTCCAGGATGCAGTGTAAATGCCTGAAAGATGTTACTCCTAACTGACACACTATGGACCTTTAGTGTCTACTGTTGGAGTGTTGAACGGTTTTTGTAAGTGATCATCATGCGTTTATGAAACAGTATTTTAATGTACAAGATATACAAATCTAGGATTCAAAGAAATATAGTGATGTAGGTCAAATAAATGGGAAAATTATCATCAAAATATTTTGGTGGATATTCTCAAAAAATAAAATAATTAAAGTATATTCCTCAATATTATCTAAAAGAGAATGTTTTACTATATAGGGATGTTTCATAAAATGACCTTAATGAATTCTGTTAGTTACAACCGATCTGCCAATTGTGTGAGTATAGTGAGAGCACATTATCTGATTTGACTTTAGTAAATTTAAAGTGGCTCTTTTCAAACATAGTAAGCGTTTTTTCCATGTACACGTTTAGCAATGGGCTTTTTAAAATCATAATGAAAAAACTAAAACACTGTATATACAAAAACATAATTAATTGGGTACATATCTATAAATATTCACAATTGAAGAAACTTAAACGACTAAGAATCTAATGTAAAATATATATCATCCTTTTCCATTCCAGAAATGCAAATCAAAATTATTCTGACATTTTTTCATCCCTTTCAGAAAACTTAGTTTAATAACCCATGAGCCAACTTATCTTTACTGTGTTATGGAGAGAGAAGAACATTGCTATTCTCCTGGTGGAAATGCAAACTTAAACAGCAACTTTAGAAATCAGTATGATGTTTCCTCATGAATATAGAAATGGGTACACCTAAAGATATAACTCGAGGACATATATCCAAATGTTGAATTATTCTAGTAGAGAGATCCTTGATACTTTGGAAATATTCAAGTTGTTATTTAGCGAATGAACGCATAAGGAAAATATGGTGCATTGACAGACTAGCCAAGGAAAGTATAAAATTTTCAGGACAGTGAATGGATCTTGTGAAAGTCATCATAGATGACTTGACCCAGATCAAAAAGGGAAAATGGGATACTTATTCACTTTAATCTGAATGTTAATTCAGCAAATTCTGTATCTGTATGATCAGTTTAGTGTCCACTGTCCCCATTTTGGGAAGTACATGTGTCCTTATGAATTGCTGAGGGACACTGTCAGGAACAGGAATGTCAAATGTGAAGAGAAAGGGAAGAGGGCAACAATGAAGGGAATATAGAGATGTACAGCTAAAATTGAGTGAATTTCAATCGTAGACTGGAAACCTGATGGAGTAGAAACACTTTTTTAAAAATTTTACCAAGATTAATAACTATTTGTAATAGGTACAGGAACAGAAGATAAAATATTTATTGGGTTTATCTATGTAAATTTCAATAAGTACATCTCAAAAATTATGGATTTCAGCTTTCAGTAAACCTGTAGTACAGATGGTGACTGTATAGTCCTTAAGGAGTAAGATGTGAATTTCTCTTTTGGAAACTTAAATGTATTATATTATAAACATTATATGTGTACAATAATCAACTCATTTGTTTACATTTCAAATGTCATTTCACCAATTTTTCTTTCTTTCCTGAACCACACAAGCCATTCTGATGCTCTATGTTTCTAAGATGGTGCTCCACCATCTACATGCCCACTGCCACTTTAGTCCTCTACCATCCCCTTCTCTGGGATATGACATCTCCACAGGACAAATTGACTCCCTTCCCAGAGATGGAAAATGAGGCAAATGTCTTCTCCATATGCTCTACGATCTATGTAGCAGAAGCCATGGACTGGCCCAAGTATACACTTGTTTGTGGTAAATTTCCTGAGCCTCTGAATGGTAAACTTAATTGATAATGTTGTTCTTCATTTTGGGCTTCAATCCCCTTCAGATCCTTCAGGGAATCCCCTAAACATTCTTTTCTGGCTCTCAGTTCCTGTAAAATGGTTATCCGTATGTCAATCTGTCACTGTCAGCTGATGGCAGAGCCCCTAAGAGGACAGACCTATTAGGGTATAATCTGCAAGCACATCTTGACATCAGGATTAGTCTGAGGATTTGGAGTCTGTGGATGAAATGGATCTTCTGGTCGGGTGGTCTCTGGATTCCCTTTCCTTCAGTCTCTGCTCCTTTTTTGTCTTTGCATTTTTTTAGACTTTGGATATTTATAGGTTAAAAATTTTGAACTGCGTGGGCATCACCTGCTCTTCACAGGTTGGCATGTCTAGCTACAGGAGGCAGACTCTTGTGGCTATATCTCTTTGCGGCTTAGCATTTCAACTACCATCATCCCAGTAAATTTATGGGACCCTCTTGCATACCTGTCATCTGTGACTTTCCTGTGGGATACCCATGTTCACCACCCACCGCTGATGCTTATTGTTATTTATTCCAATTTTCCTCTAGATTTATCTCTTTTCTCTTCATATTGTTTCTACTCCCCCCATTTTGTCCATCATTCTCTACTTCTAGCAAGGTCCCTCCATCCCTCCTTCTTCTATTATCATTTTCTTCTCACTTATAAGTGAGTTGCAAGAATCCACAGTTTGGCCTTATAACATTTTCCCTCCATGAGAGAAATGATTTGTGTATTGGGTATACTGATCTTTGGGTTCAACATCCACTTCTCACTAAGTACATCCCATGTTATGTCCTTTTCGGTCTCTGTTACTTCACTAATTTCCAGGTCCTTCACTTGGCCTACAAAGTTCTTGGTTTCCTCATTTTTAATATCTAAGTTGTATATCTTTGTTTAAATATAGCAAACTTGCTGTATTTATTCCTCAGTTGAGTTGATGTATATCACGATTGTTTCCAGCATTTGACTAATAAAAGTGAGGCTGCGATGAACATGTTCAACCACATGTCACTGTTATATGTGGATCATGCTTGAGTATTTGTGTTGAAGTGAGTGGTAAAGCTCGGTCTTCAGGCAATGCTTTTTGCAATATTCTCTAAACCTCCACATTGATATTCAAAGTGACTATACAGCAACTAATCCCACCAGCAGTGGAGGAGTGTTCCACTTTCTCTACATCATAGCCTACTCTGCTACTGCATTAGTTTTTTGTCTTAGTCACACTGATTGATGTAATGTAGACTCTCAAGTTCATTTCAGTTTGCATTTTCTGATAACTAAAGATGTTGAACTTTTCTTGATATGTTTCTCAGCTATTGAGATACCTCAGTTGAGAATTCTTGGTTTAGCTCTCTACTTCATTTTAAATGTTGAGTTACTTGGATGTTGGGGAGGTTACCATGCTGAATTCTTTCTATATTTTTTATGGCACTCTCACAGCTGTAGGGTTGGTAAAACACTTTCCCAAATGTGGAGATTTCTGTTTTGTCCTATTGGCAGTGTACTTTGCTTTAAAGAAAGTATTCAGATTGATTAAATTTCATATATTGACTGGTAATTCTAGAGTCTGAACCTTTGGTACTTTCTTCTGAACATTTTCTCCTATGCAACTGTTTTCTAGGAACTTTCTCTTCTATTGACTTCTTTTTTTTTTATTAATTTGAGTATTTCTTATATACATTTCTAGTGTTATTCCCTTTCCCGGTATCCGGGCAAACAAACCCCTCCCACCTCCCCTTCCTTATGGGTATTCCCCTCCCAACCCTCCCCCCATTGCCGCCCTCCCCCAACAGTCTAGTTCACTGGGGTTTCAGTCTTAGCAGGACCCAGGGCTTCCCCTTTCACTGGTGCTCTTACTAGGATATTCATTGCTACCTATGAGATCAGAGTCCAGGGTCAGTCCCTGTATAGTCTTTAGGTAGTGGCTTAGTCCCTGGAAGCTCTGGTTGCTTGACATTGTTGTACAAATGGGGTCTCGAGCCCCTTCAAGCTCTGCCAGTTCTTTCTCTGATTCCTTCAACGGGGGTCCTATTCTCAGTTCAGTGGTTTGCTTCTGGCATTCGCCTCTGTATTTGCTGTATTCTGGCTGTGTCTCTCAGGAGTGATCTACATCCGGCTCCTGTCAGTCTGCACTTCTTTGCTTCATCCATCTTGTCTAATTGGGTGGCTGTATTTGTATGGGCCACATGTGGGGCAGGCTCTGAATGGGTGTTCCTTCAGTCTCTGTTTTAATCTTTGCCTCTCCAATCCCTGCCAAGGGTATTCATTTTCCTCATTTAAAGAAGGAGTAAAGCATTCACATTTTGATGATCCGTCTTGAGTTTCGTTTGTTCTAGGGATCTAGGGTAATTCAAGCATTTGGGCTAATAGCCACTTATCAATGAGTGCATACCATGTATGTCTTTCTGTGATTGGGTTAGCTCACTCAGGATGATATTTTCCAGTTCCAACCATTTGCCTACGAATTTCATAAACTCGTTGTTTTTGATAGCTGAGTAATATTACATTGTGTAGATGTACCACATTTTCTGTATCCATTCCTCTTTGAAGGGCATCTGGGTTCTTTCCAGTTTCTGGCTATTATAAATAAGGCTCAGATGAACATAGAGGAGCACGTGTCTCTTTTATATGTTGAGGCATCTTTTGGGAATATGCCCAAGAGAGGTATAGCTGGATCCTCAGGCAGTTCAATGTCCAATTTTCTGAGGAACCTCCAGACTGATTTCCAGAATGGCTTTACCAGTCTGCAATCCCACCAACAATGGAGGAGTGTTCCTCTTTCTCCACATCCTCGCCAGCATCTGCTGTCACCTGAGTATTTGAACTTAGCCATTATCACTGGTGTGAGGTGAAACTCAGGGTTGTGTTGATTTGCATTTCCCTTATGACTAAAGATGTTGAACATTTCTTTAGGTGTTTCTCAGCCATTCGGAATCCCTCAGTTGTGAATTCTTTGTTTAGCTCTGAACCCCATTTGTTAATAGGGTTATGTGTTTCCCTGCAGTCTAACTTCTTGAGGTCTTTGTATATTTTGGATATAAAGCCTCTATCTGTTGTAGGATTGGTAAAGATCTTTTCCCAATCTGTTGGTTGCTGTTTTGTCCTAACCACAGTGTCCTTTGCCTTACAGAAGCTTTGCAGTTTTATGAGATCCCATTTGTCGATTGTTGATCTTAGAGCGTAAGCCATTGGTGTTTTGAAAAGGAAATTTTTTCCAGTGCCTATGTGTTCCAGATGCTTCCCTAGTTTTTCTTCTATTAGTTTGAGTGTGTCTGGTTTGATGTGGAGGTCCTTGATCCACTTGGACTTAAGCTTTGTACAGGGTGATAAGCATGGATCGCTCTGCATTCTTCTACATGTTGCCCTCCAGTTGAACCAGCACCATTTGCTGAAAATGCTATCTTTTTTCCATTGGATGATTTTGGCTCCTTTTTCAAAAATCAAGTGACCATAGGTGTGTGGGTTCATTTCTGGGTCTGCAGTTCTATTCCATTGGTCTATCTGTCTGTCTCTGTACCAATACCATGCAATTTTTATCACTATTGCTCTGTAATACTGCTTGAGTTCAGGGATAGTGATTCCCCCTGAAGTCCTTTTATTGTTGAGGATAGCTTTAGCTATCCTGGGTTTTTTGTTATTCCAGATGAATTTGCAAATTGTTCTGTCTAACTCTTTGAAGAATTGGATTGTTATTTTGATGGGGATTGCAGTGAATCTCTAAATTGATTTGGTAATATGGCCATTTTTACTATATTAATCCTGCCAATCCATGAGCATGGGAGATCTTTCCATCTTCTGAGGTCTTCTTCAATTTCTTTCCTCACTGTCTTGAAGTTCTTATTGTACAGATCTTTTACTTGCTTGGTTAAAGTCACACCGAGGTACTTTATATTATTTGGGTCTATTATGATGGGTGTCATTTCCATAACTTCTTTCTCGGCTTGTTTCTCTTTTGTATAGAGGAAGGCAACTGATTTATTTGAGTTAATTTTATACCCAGTCTCTTTGCTGAAGTTGTTTATCAGCTTTAGTAGTTCTCTGGTGGAACTTTTGGGATCACTTAAATATACTATCATATCATCTGCAAATAGTGATATTTTGACCTCTTCTTTTACAATCTGTATCACCTTGATCTCCTTTTGTTGTCTGATTGCTCTGGCTAGAACTTCAAGAACTATATTGAATAAGTAGGGAGAGAGTGGGCAGCCTTGTCTAGACCCTGATTTTAGTGGGATTGCTTCAAGTTTCTCTCCATTTAGTTTAATGTTAGCAACTGGTTTGCTGTGGCTTTTACTATGTTTAGGTAGTGTCCTTGAATTCCTATTCTTTCCAGGAATTTTATCATGAAGGGGTGTTGAAGTTTGTCAAATGCTTTCTCAGCATCTAACGAAATGATCATGTGGTTCTGTTCTTTCAGTTTGTTTATATAATGGATCAGGTTGATGGTTTTCCGTATATTAAACCATCCCTGCATGCCTTGGATGAAGCCTACTTGATCATGGTGGATGATTGTTTTGTTGTGCTCTTGAATTCGGTTTGCCAGAATTTTATTCAGTATTTTTGTGTCGATATTCATAAGGGAAATTGGTCTGAACTTCTCTTTCTTTGTTGGGTCTTTGTGTGGTTTAGGTATATGAGTAATTGTGGCTTCGTCGAAGGTATTCGGTAGTGATCCATCTGTTTCAATTTTGTGGAATAGTTTGCATAATATTGGTATGAGGTCTTCTAAGAAGGTTTGATAGAATTCTGCACTAAACCCGTCTGGACCTGGGCTCTTTTTGGTTTGGAGACCTTTAATGACTGCTTCTATTTCCTTAGGAGTTATGGGGTTGTTTAACTGGTTTATCTGTTCCTGATTTAACTTTGATACGTGGTATCTGTCTAGGAAATTGTCCATATCCTGTAGATTTTCAAGTTTTGTTGAATATAGGTTTTTATAGTAAGATCTGATGATTTTTTGATTTTCCTCTGAATCTGTAGTTATGTCTCCCTTTTCATTTCTGATTTTGTTAATTTGGACGCACTCTCTGTGTCCTCTCGTTAGTCTGGCTAAGGGTTTATCTATCTTGTTGATTTTCTCAAAGAACCAACTTTTGGTTCTGTTGATTCTTTCTATTGTCCTTTTTGTTTCTACTTGGTTGACTTCAGCTCTGAGTTTGATTATTTTGCCTTCTACTCCTCCTGGGTGTACTTGCTTCTTTTTATTCTAGAGCTTTTAGGTGTGCTGTCAAGCTGCTGACATATGCTCTTTCCTGTTTCTTTCTGCAGGCACTCAGTGCTATGAGTTTTCCTCTTAGCACAGCTTCATTGTTTCCCATAAGTTTGGGAAGTTTCATTTTCATTAAATTCTAAAAAGTTTTTAATTTCTTTCTTTATTTCTTTCTTGACCAGGTTATCATTGAGTAGATCATTGTTCAATTTCCACGTATATGTGGGCATTCTTCCCTTATTGTTATTGAAGACCAGTTTTAGGCCATGGTGGTCCGATAGCAGGCATGGGATTATTTCTATCTTTCTGTACCTGTTGAGGCTTGTTTTTGACCAATTATATGGTCAATTTTGGAGAAAGTACCATGAGGAGCTGAGAAGAAGGTATATCCTTTTGCTTTAGGATAGAATGTTCTATAAATATCCGTTAAGTCCATTTGGCTCATGACTTCTCTTAGTCTGTCTACATCTCTGTTTAATTTCTGTTTCCATGATCTGTCCATTGATGAGAGTGGGGTGTTGAAATCTCCCACTATAATTGTGTGAGGTGCAATGTGTGTTTTGAGCTTTAGTAAGGTTTCTTTTACGTATGAAGGTGCCCTTGTATTTGGGGCATAGTTATTTAGGATTGAGAGTTCATCTTGGTGGATTTTTCCTTTGATGAATATGAAGTGTCCTTCCTTATCTTTTTTGATGACTTTTAGTTGAAAATTGATTTTATTTGATATTACAATAGCTACTGCAGCTTGCTTCTTCTGACCATTTGCTTGGAAAGTTGTTTTCCAGCCTTTCACTCTGAGGTAGTGTCTGTCATTGTCTCTGAGGTGTATTTCCTGTAGCCAGCAGAATCCAGGGTCCTCGTTGTGTATCCAGTTTGTTAATCTATTTCTTTTTACTGTGGAGTTGAGGCCATTCATGTTGAGAGATATTAAGGAATAGTGATTATTGCTTCCCGTTATATTCATATTTGGATGTGAGGTTATGTTTGTGTGCTTTCATTCTCTTTGTTTTGTTGCCAAGATAATTAGTTTCTTGCTTCTTCTCTGGTATAGCTTGCCTCCTTATGTTGGGCTTTACCATTTATTATCCTTTGTAATGCTGTATTTGTAGAAAGATATTGTGTAAATTGGTTTTTGTTATGGAATATCTTGGTTTCTCCATCTATGTTAATTGAGAGTTTTGCAGGATACAGTAACCTGGGCTGGCATTTATGTTCTCTTTGGGTCTGTATGACATCAGTTCAGGATCTTTTGGCCTTCATAGTTTCTGGCGAGAAGTCGGCCCTGATTCTGCTAGGTCTGCCTTTTTATGTTACTTGACCTTTTTCCCTTACTGCTTTTAATATTCTTTCTTTATTTTGTGCGTTTGATGTTTTGACAATTATGTGACGGGAGGTGTTTCTTTTCTGGTCCAATCTATTTGGAGTTCTGTAGGCTTCTTGTATGTCATGGGTATCTCTTTTTTTAGGTTAGGGAAGTTTTCTTCTATGATTTTGTTGAAGATATTTACTGGTCCTTTGAGCTGGGAGTCTTCACTCTCTTCTATACCTATTATCCTTAGGTTTGATCTTCTCATTGAGTCCTGGATTTCCTGTATGTTTTGGACCAGTAGCTTTTTCCGCTTTACATTATCTTTGACAGTTGAGTCAATGATTTCTATGGAATCTTCTGCTCCTGAGGTTCTCTCTTCCATCTCTTTTATTCTGTTGGTGAAGCTTGTATCTACATCTCCTTTACTCTTCTTTTGGTTTTCTATATCCAGGGTTGTTTCCATGTGTTCTTTCTTGATTGCTTCTATTTCCCTTTTTAATTCCTTCAACTGTTTGATTGTGTTTTCCTGGAATTCTTTCAGCGATTTTTATGTCTCCTCTCTATGGGCTTCAACTTGTTTATGTATGTTTTCCTGAAATTCTTTCAGGGATTTTTGCGATTCCTTTCTGTAGGATTCTACTTGTTCATTAATATTTTTCTGTGTTTCTCTAAGGGAGTTCTTCACGTCTTTCTTGAAGTCCTCCAGCATCATGATCAAATATGATTTTGAAACTAGATCTTGCTTTTCTGGTGTGTTTGAATATTCCATGTTTGTTTTGGTGGGAGAATTGGGCTCCGATGATGCCATGAATCTTGGTATCTGTTGCTTGGGTTCCTGCGCTTGCCTCTCGCCATCAGATTATCTCTAGTGTTACTTTCTTCTGCTATTTCTGACAGTGGCTAGAGTGTCCTATACGCCTGTGTGTCAGGAGGGCTGTAGACCTGTTTTCCTGTTTTCTTTCAGTCAGTTACGGTGACAGAGTGTTCTGCTTTCGGGCTTGTAGTTTTTCCTCTCTACGTGTCTTCAGCTGTTCCTTTGGGCCTGTGTCTTGAGTTCACCAGGCAGCTTTCTTGCAGCAGAAAAGTTGGTCTTACCTGTGGTTCCGAGGCTCAAGTTCACTCATGGGGTGCTGCCCACGGGCTCTCTATGGCGGCAGCAACCAGGAAGATATGCACTGCCCCTTCCGGGTGTTTCAGTGCACCAGGGTTCCAGATGGCCTTAGGTGTTTTCCTCTGTCATCCGAGATGTGTGTGCAGATAGCAGTCTCTTCTTGTTTCCCAGGCTTGTCTGCCTCTCTGAAGTTTTAGCTCTCCCTCCCACGTGATTTGAGTGCAGAGAACTGTTTATCCGGTCTGTATCCTTCAGGTTCCAGCGGTGTCTCAGGCAGGGGTCCTGCCGGTCCTGGCCCTCCCCCTCGGGAGCCCAGAGGCCTTATAGAGTCTCCTCTTGGGCCAGGGATGTGGGCAGTAGTGAGCAGTGTTGGTGGTCTCTTCCACTCTGCAGCCTCAGGAGTGCCCACCTGACCAGGCGGTTGGGTCTCTCTCTCACGGGGTCTGGGAGCAGAGAGCTTCTATTGACTTCTCCATCTATGGTTTTATGTCCATTTCCTTGATTCACTTGGACTTGAAATTTGAAGAAAGAAATAAAATTGGATCAATTGGCATTAACCTACATCCAGATCAGAAGTTAGGATACCATCATTTCTTAAAATGATTTCTGTTATGTATAACTTATTTAGTCATCAGGGAATTGGAAATCAAAACAAACCTAGATTCCACCACACATCAGTCAGAATGACTAAGATCAAAAACACAGGTGACAGCAGATATTGGTGAGGATGTGGAGAAAGAGGAACACTCCTCCATTGTTGTTGGGTTTGCAAACTTGTACAACCTCTCTGAAAATCATTCCTGAGTTTCCTGAAAAAATTAGACATTGTAGTGCCTGAGGACCCAGCTATACTTCCCCTGGACATATACCCAAAAGATGCTCCAACATACAACAAACACAAATGTTACACTATGTCCAAAACAGCCTTATTCATAATATGCAGAAGCAGGAAAGAACCCAAATGCCCTTCAACAGAGGAATGGATACAAAAATGACATATATTTACACAATGAATTTCCACTCACCTATCAAAACCAATGAGTGCTCGGTCCCCAGCTCCGAAAAAAAGAACCCCCCCAAAAAAATGAGTGCATAAAATCCATAGGCAAATGGATGGACCTAGAAAATATCATCCTGAGTGAGGTTACCCAATCACAGAAAAACACACATAGTACACAATCATTGATAGGTAGATATTAGCCCAAATGCTCAAATTACATAAGATACAATCCAAGACCACATGAAACTCAACAAGGAGCACAAAAATTCAGATGCTTCACTCCTTCCTTAAAAGAGGAACTAAAATATCGATAAGAGGGATAGTGAGGAAATGTTTTAGGAGACTGAAGGTATGGCCATTTAGAGTATGCGATATATATGCTGCATATATATATATATATATATATATATATATATATGTATATATATGTGTATATATATGTGTATATATATATGTGTGTGTGCGTGCGTGTGTGTGTGTGTGTGTGTATGTATGTATGTATGTATTTATGTATATACCAAAACATGATAAGATGGATGAAGCTAAGAAGTGCATGCTGACAGTAACTGGATATAGATCAATCCTGAGATACGCAGCCAGAAATGTGAAACAGAGAGGAGAATGCCAGCCGCAAATCACTGAACTAAGAATTGGCCCCTCTTTGGAGGAATTAACGAAAGGACTGAAGGAGCTGAAGCAGATTGCAACCCCTTAAGAAAAAACTGCTAATCAACCAGAGCTTCCACATATTAAACCACTACCGAAAGACTTACATGGACTTACCCAGGGCTCCAACTGCAAATGTTGCAGTGAATAGACTTATTGGGTCACCATTGGAAAGGGAAGCCGTTGGTCCTACTAAGGTTGGACGCTTCGTGTAAGGAAAGTTCAGCGGGGTGCTTTAAGGAAGAGGAATGTCTGTGGAGGGGACAACCATTATAGAAAGGGAAGGGAAGAATTTAGGGCTGATGGACAGGAACCCCAGAAAGGAAATAACATTTGAAATGTATATAATAAATACCTATTTTAATAAAAATGGAAAAAAAGATTAATATTACAGTTCTAAAATCTTACTATTTAATAAATATAGCTTTTGAGATTTAAAAACATTTATTTCCTATGAAAATTAATATTGCATATGCACATGGAATACAAGTGCTCACCACTATATTATTTAGTTTTATGTTGCCTGAGAATTGAACTGAAATGATTGAGAACTATCTTTCAGAATCATTTTAAAAAGGTTTTGAATTATTTCTAGCTCTTATCTGAGCCTGACACTTCTTTATTGACTTTGTCCAATTTTGTTTAAAAAGATACATAAAAGTTACTTATTCTTTGTACAAATATTGTTATACATATTCCACCACTGACCCAATATGAATTAGGGAGTTTATTATAATGTATAATTAACCTATTGTCCTTCTACAAAAGTATATTCTTTCCCTATTTATTTATTGGATCTTTTTTATTGTATGAAATATCAAAATCTACATTTGCATTCCACTATCATTTACTAAAAATATTAATTTCATTGATTGTAATATGGAGCAGATTCAGTGGACAATGTGAGAAATGTAAGGATTGTTGAGAAATGTACAGTCTCCTCTTTCTTAAGCTTGGCTTGTATCAAAATCAGAAAGGCAGAGTGACTGATATTAATATATATAAACGAAGTAATTACATATGGTGTCCTATGCTCTGAAAATGATAAGGAAGCTCAATATTTTAGATTTTTAATATTTAAAGGAAACAAATTTATTTTAGATAGCTTTTTAATGGACATTCTTCTGAGTAGATAATTGAGCCTTAGTAATCAATGCCCACAAATATGATACACTGCTCTGGTCATTATTTGAAATTAATAATACATGTAGTAGGCAAATCCTTGAAGAAGTTTCATCCACTATACTTCTGTTTAGAGATTGGACATGCCAAAGATGAAAAGGGATATCTTCAGTTCCTTATTGAATTTTATTTAATTAAATGAATGTTTTCAAAACGAAATATTAAAGAATATAGCCATACCTGAACAGAATTTTGTCACAGGTTATTGTTAGTGTTCTCACTCTGTGTAATTTAGTTATAGAGTCATGCAATATTGGTAAAGTATCTGAGGCATTTATCCCATTAAATCGTCCACTAACCTTCAGCATGTTCAAATTACCAACAATCATATTGAAACCTGTACCAACTATTAAATTTATTTCCTTTTCTGCTCTATTACAATTTGATGCCATTTTTCTAGTATTTACCATGGATTCATAAATAAACCTGCTAATGTAACACCCTCAAATCACTTGTAAATATTCTTCAACAACTTTCATTCGATATGAAAGTTCAGTTCTTTTACACTTTTGTTTACAATTGCATGAAGCACTTCCCTGTACGAGGGCTTCTTTTACAAGCTCTGCTTTCTCTTTAAGATGTGTCCTTCCTGTTACATAATCAGGTTTCTGTTCTAGGTCTTAGTAGAACTAGCTCTTTGTAACAAATTTGTTTTTCTTGTCTAAAGTTTCAATGGACAAAGTCTTGGTACATAATTTATTAGGGGAAAAATAGAACATTTTATTTTCTCAATAAAGAGCAACTATAAAATGGTTGATGTTGAATATGGTACTGAAAACAGAGAAGGGGGTAGTGATCACATTGGTGACAGAGAAAAAATAGTTACCAGTTGAGAACAATGTTAATAAAGATAAAAAATGATTTATCGTGAATAATTTTCATGAGAACACATGAGGATTTGTTAGAGACTTAAACATAGTGATAGGATTTGAGATAGAATGCAGAGCAGGGTGGAAAGTAACTGAAGATGAATTTGGGACAAACTATGAACAATGTAAAAACATTTGCATTTAAGTAACAAAGACAAGATGTTGTGAGAATTTGACAGATTAATGTAAAGGAAGTTAAGTATTTAATGTCTATTAATTACCTGAGAGGAATTTTCAAATAGACATTTTATTTTAAAGATTATGGCTGATAAATCTCCCTTTAGGTGGTAAAATATGAACATAATTCACATTTAAAATTTTGCTTCATAAAAGAAGATATTTTGACACTTTTATAGTAGTTATTTCATGATCGATGATTCTGATTATGTGTTATTTGTCTACCTTTCATCTATGATCTTTCATCTTTTAACTATCTCTGTATGTATGTATGTATCTAGTCATCTATCTATCTATGTATCTATCTATCTATCTACCTTTCGCTCTGATCTATCACATATAGCAATCCATTTTTTATATTTTCTACCTTACATAGGTCTAATATCCTGACATTATATCACATGCTGGAAAAACTAATGAGATATGTCACATGCTAAAACATATATACAGTGACATTACTAAATTAAATCTATGTGTTTTTATCAAATAGTTGAGGAAATTTGATAGTATAATAATTAACTACCTACATGGAAATTATTTTCTGAACTGTGATTTTAAAATGAATCAAAATTAATAGAGCAGCTTTTAAAATTCTTAATTACTAATGTATTTAGCAATAAAGTTTCATAAAATGATAAAATAGAGTTCATTTTTATGTTACATATTTATATGTATATGCATGTACATACACACATACAAATATATATATATACATATACACATATATACATATGTTTAATTGTGTCAACATACACATATATATGCATATACACAAACACACATGTATAAAGATATATACATATGTACTTATGTACACATACATATATAGACATATATACACATATATACATATAAATACATGCTTTTTTAAAGTAAAAACGTTGCTTTAAAAGAATTTGCCTAGGCATGACGTATATGGTTTAGCCAAAGAAGAGAAAAATGATGTTATTGCTAAATGGCTCTGTGTGAGTACTCATTTTTGCATGTTTAACATGATGATTGTTTTAGCGATCTGACTTCTATGTACTTGGGGATTGGTATGATGTCCTTTTCTTCTGTAAAACACTCATACACTTTCTCCAAATATAAGTGACTCCTTATTATGTTTCCAGTACATGTCTAGAGAATAGACTTATAAAAAAAAAGTAGTTTCTGCTTTCCTTCAAGGGCTTTACCATCAAGTGAGGATATAATCAAATATCATTGTTTATTGCGTATGTAATCTGCACAAATTATTTTCTTCCTATTATATCATTTTGCCCCTCCAAAAATTCATTTAGTTATCAGTACACTTCTTTTTTTTAAATACACGAAACAACAGTGAGAAAAAGTCCTCTTTAAAATAAAATAGTAATGGAGTCAAAATTCAAGTTCACATAATATATTTCTCCAGTCATTTTTAAAAATGTATTATACTTGCTGCCTTGAGTCACCACGTTCCATAAATTGTAACTATTTTGTTAGTAAAATGTAAAATAAAATAAAATCTGAGGCAAATATATTAATAAGGTACACTTACAAATTGTTTTTCAACTCACATATTCCCTTCTATATCGTTACATTTCACATAGAAATAGACGGGTGGGGATTTAGCAGAGTGGTATAGTGATTGCCTATCAATCACAAGGCCCTGGGTTTAGTTCTCAGCTCTGGAAAAAAACATAGAACCAGAAAAAAAATAAACCTCTACCACAACTTACCACCACCCTGGGATCATTGTTTGGAAATGGAATTTTATAGATGAAAAGTGAAAAAAAAATGAAAGTATGTGACCCTGCTAGTAGATGCTTGAAAAAACATGTATACTTTGGTTGACGGTCTACAATATAAACATGACTTATCCCTACAACTAGATGGCATGTGCTTTTGGCCATACAGAATAGGAAAATTCACATATGAGCTCCATGTCTTACACACATTATTTTGTATATTTGCTTGAAATCGTAGTTTTGGTAATTATCATCTTAACCAAAGGCAGTGTCAGGCTTACATATTCAAAAACACCTTTTTGTCACCTTTTTTTAACTAACTGTATTTTATTTGATACAAGAGTAAGAATCAGTAACTGCTATTGAGGTGGTTTTAAGGGTTTGTACTATCATAACAGCTCATAAGTTGTAACTGTTTTTAAACTTTTTATATAGAAAATATGGTCAAAGCATCTACACTGTCTTAATTTTTCTTATCTGATAAAATATTGGATTACCCATTTCAACATTAGCTGCAATAGCTGTAAATGATTGGAATAATCTCTATCACTCTGAGGAGAAAATGATGTACAGGATTACTCAGCTACAGTAATATATTTGTAGCAGCAGCAAAAGTTTCAAATATCTTATATTTATCCAAGGTAAAGTTGAATATACAGACTATGGCAAACAAATAAAACAGCAGCAACAATGATTGTGGATTTTGAGTCTCTGCTGATTTCAATTCCCTCAGATGGCACAGCATAGAACTTCTCTCTGTCCAGGCTACTGACAGAAGCCTGGCTGTTTCTACTAGGTTGTGCAACTGCTGCTATTTTCTGTTTGTTATGACAACTCTACAAAACTGAACTACTAGTGCATTCATGAAATGTTTGCTAATGGAACAAGCTGCCTCTGCTAACCTGTGAACTGAAATTCTGCTTTCCAGACAACAGAGATGGGAGTTGTTCCAATGAAATTTTCTAAACTGGGTCACCACTCCCACCACCCAATGCCCCCCCATCCTTTCTTTTACCTCTGGTGCCTGGAGGGCTACAAAGGAGTTTAAAGCTTTTAAGAATCATCATCAAACATAGGTATTTGGGAAAAATTAAGTTTTAGTTTTAACAGTTATCAGCTGTGGGCTGTCTTTGGAGTGGAATATCACTCAGGAATTTGACATATGCTGCATGGTAGAATCCTGAGAATACCAAGTTTACTGCAAAATGACTGGGATTCTCTGGTTCTGTATAAATCAGTGAATATAAAATTTTCATCAGTAGTGGCAAGAAGCTGGAGGTTTAGGATCTGGGGAGGGAGAACAAGGATGGTTCCTGTGTGCAAAATGCATGGCATCTCAGCTTCATAAATTCAAATAGATCTGGGTCAGAGAGGGAGTGACAGACACACACCAGACATGCTGAGCACTATGCTGAAAAAGGTAAAGAGCTAAGTTTTGTGCTGTATATATTTTGATATCAAACCAAATCAAAGGAAAAAAAACAAATAAAGAACCATGATTGTGTATAAAGATCCACTTAAATAACTTTGTCTGAGGCTCTCAATATTCAACACTAAATAAACAACCTAAAATAAATGATGACCCACTCACTTAAGGAGCTGGGCACAAAGTAAACTTGGCGATATTTTGAAACAGCATTGAATCCCATGGCAAGTGTTCATTGTGCAATATGTTGAAAATATTTCCACGCTATTTTTTATTCAGTGGGTACATGTTTTTAGTTATTTGGGTGAACATTCAGCTTCGTGAGGTCCAATCTTACTAACCATTGTATTCCTGCTGCAAGGACAGCACTGACAGCAGTGAATCATAATGAGCTCTTGTCCAGTGAAAGAAGAAGGAAGTGAGGGACAAAACTACAAATCAAAGAGTTCACAGGTAGGGATCCATGGCTCCAGCCACATATATAGAAGAGGAAGGCATTGCACGGCATCAATAGGAGGAAAGACCTTGGTACTATGAAGTCTGGTTTCCCTCGTGTAGGGGATGTCAGAGTGTTGAGGTATGATTGTGCAGGCGGGATTGGTAGCAAACTCAAAGAATCAGGGGGATTGTCGATGGGAGAGATGGGAACCAGAAAAGGGTATAAAATTTGAAATGTAAATACATCAAATATTCAATTAAAAAAAGGAACTGAGGGAGAAAGGAACAGGAGGCTTAACTCAAAAGAATGAGAGAGCTTCTAGATGCTGCTATAAGTTAAAAATTAAAGAAATTTTGTTATGTATGAAATGCAAGGGTCAGGAGACTATAGCATTTCATGTTTTTCAAGAAAAGTCATTGAAATAATAGTTCCATTTTCTTATATGAACACACAGAATCATTGGAAAGAAAAAATAGATATATGATGATTTTGTTGGTTAAGCATCATTGACATAACTTCCAACATTGCTTAAACCACTCTCCAAAAGATTTTTATGGGATAAGACAGCAATAGAGAGTAATGGATCAGTGTTGGGATACAGGTATCTTCCATGTATTTTCAGTCTCATGAAACATTCTTTTAAACTGTAAAAAAATAGAATTATTAATTGATTGAATGAAAGGCTAAGAATATAATTCCTTACATGAAGCAGTACTGTCTGTGTATATGACTTTCACACTTAGAATAATATTAGGAGGTGAATTCATTTAAAAATTTTGTTAAAAGTGCTGTGGTATAGTGGTGGAATACAGCTTCTAAGAGTCTTACTGTCTGGGATGGAATACTGGCTCTCCATTATCTAATCGTAAAGCAAATAAGAATGTAAAGAGACAATTGCCTCTAGAAAACATTCATTATAAAACATAAAATACCCTTATACATTCAAAAGAATAATATAAATATTTTAGATCTTCTAACAGAATATAAGGATGATCATTTTAGAATGGGTTCATATTGCCATACAATATATTTTATTTAAAATTGAAAGCTCACACTTGTGAAGTTTTGTTTGGTCAGAATTGTTTTCCAGCTAGCATGCATTAATCTTCTACCTGACTTACCGTTTAATTCTAATTGACTGATTTTTATTGCAACCTAAGTGGCCAAAATTTTGTCTGCTCTGTGATAGCAACAACCATTTGTGTGCGGGTGTATTTCTCAAAAATGTAGAGCTAGAATAAATCTGATGGGTCATGGTGAATGGAATTGCAACAATAGCTAAAGTTTACAGGATATATTTTGCTATTAAGTACAGGCATAAAGGAAATTATGTAGTACATATATTTTTGCAAAATTTGTTTGTAAATATTTTTATTTATTTATTTATTTTTTTATTAACTTGAGTATTTCTTATATACATTTCAAGTGTTATTCCCTTTCCCTGTTTCCGGACAAACATCCCCCTCCCCCCTCCCCTTCCTTATGGGTGTTCCCCTCCCAACCCTCCCCCCATTGCCGCCCTCCCCCCATAGTCTAGTTCACTGGGGGTTCAGTCTTAGCAGGACCCAGGGCTTCTCTTTCCACTGGTGCTCTTACTAGGATATTCATTGCTACCTATGGGGTCAGAATCCAGGGTCAATCCATGTATAGTCTTTAGGTAGTGGCTTAGTCCGTGGAAGCTCTGGTTGCTTGACATTGTTGTACTTTTGGGGTCTCGAGCCCCTTAAAGCTCTTCTTGTTCTTTCTCTGATTCCTTCAACAGGGGACCTATTCTCAGTTCAGTGGTTTGCTGCTGGCATTCGCCTCTGTATTTGCTGTATTCTGGCTGTGTCTCTCAGGAGTGATCTACATCCGGCTCCTGTCAGTCTGCACTTCTTTGCTTCATCCATCTTGTCTAATTGGGTGGCTGTATTTGTATGGGCCACATGTGGGGCAGGCTCTGAATGGGTGTTCCTCAGTCTCTGTTTTAATCTTTGCCTCTCCATTCCCTGCCAAGGGTATTCTTTTTCCTCATTTAAAGATGGAGTGAAGCATTCACATTTTGATCATCCGTCTTGAGTTTCGTTTGTTCTAGGGATCTAGGGTAATTCAAGCATTTGGGCTAATAGTCACTTATCAATGAGTGCATACCATGTATGTCTTTCTGTGATTGGGTTAGCTCACTCAGGATGATATTTTCCAGTTCCAACCATTTGCCTACGAATTTCATAAACTCGTTGTTTTTGATAGCTGAGTAATATTCCATTGTGTAGATGTACCACATTTTCTGTATCCATTCCTCTGTTGAACGGCATCTGGGTTCTTTCCATCCACAGATGGGTCAGGCTCTCAATGGTCATTCATTCACTCTCTGTTCCCAACTTTGTCTACATATACCCTCCTATTAATATTTCCCCCTTTTTATAAAAACGGAATGATATACATATTGATTGTCCTTCTTCTTTAGCTTCAAATGATCTGTGAATTGTATCTTGGATAATTGGAGCTTTTGGGCTAATATCCAGTTATCAGTGAGTGCATACCATGTGTATTTTTTCTGTGATTTGGTTACCTCAATCAGGATGATATTTTCTACTTCCATCCATTTAGCTATAAGAACAACATTAGCAACCAACTAGAGCTCCCAGAGTCTAATCCACCATCCAAAGGGTACACATGGACACACCAATGTCTCCATCTTCATAGGAAGTAGAGGATGGCATTGTTGGGCATCAATGGGAGGAGAAGCCCATAGTCCTGCATAGACTTGACCTAATATGGTAGGGAAATATCAGGGCAGGTAGGCAGGAAGGGTTGGTGAATGATAGGGGCATCTCCCGTATAGAAGTATAGGAGGGGCATGGGGTAGGTAGTTGATGGATGGGAAACAGGGGAATAGGAAAACATATGAAAGATAAACATTTATGTAGTAAAAAATGAATCTGATAGCTTCTGGGAGAAGGAAAGACAATTTTCTTGTTAGTTAAAAATTATTTTACTTGTTATCATATGTATATCTGTATCATATATTTGTGAATATGTGATGAGTGTAGGTGACAATGGACATAGAGTCACTGGATCTCCTGGAGATGGATTTAGAGGCAGTAATGTGTCCATGACATGGGTCCTGGGAACACATCTTGGGTCACCTGAAAGAGTAAAGTATGCTCTTAATCACCAAATATTTCCAATACATAAAGATTATTAGTTGTTTTCATCGGGGTGACTATCTCTTAGGCTAATGACAATCTAGGCCAAATCCAATTCTAAACAGTTGTTGAGAAACACAAATTGAACATGATGTTTGTTTTTTAATAAAAATGAAAAAACTCAAAGTAGAAAATATTAGTTAAAGAGCTTAGCAATGAATTCTCAGTTGAAGAATGTTGAATGGCCTAGAAGCCCCTAAATAAGTGCTCAACATCCATAGTCATCACGGAAATTAATATCAAAATGGTCTTGAGAATCCACCTTACAAAAATCAGAATGGCTAAGGAAAAAAAAAAACACTCCGGTGACAGCAGATGCTGGTGAGTATATGGAGAAAGAAGAATTCTCCTCAATTGTTGGTGGAATTGAAAGCTGATACCGCTACTCTGAATATCACTCTTGTGCTTCCTCAGAAATTTGGAAATAATTCTATCTGAGGACACAACTATAACAGTACTGGACATATATCTAAAAAATACTCAAAAATAAAAGCAGGACAAATGCTCCACTATGCTTATAGCAGCCTTATTTATAAAAGCCAGAAGCTGGAGAGAACCCAAATGTCTCTCAACAGAGGAATGTATACAGAAAATATGATACATTTACACATTGGTCTACTAAACAGCTATTTCAAAAATGACATAATGAAACTGTTAGGCAATTGGATGGAACTAGAAAAGATTTTCCTGAGTGAGGTAACCCAAATACAATCGGACACATGTGGTACACATTCAATGCTAGGTGGATATTGGTCCAAAAGCCTTTAGAATACCTTAGAAACAATTCACAGACCATATGAAGCTCAGAAGAAGGACAAACAAAGTGTAGATGCTTCAGACCTTCTGAGGAGGGATAGCAAAATATTTACACGATGAATTATGGAGAACGAGTATGGAGCTGGGACTACAGAAAAGGTCATACAGAGGCGGCCCCTCCTGGGGATCCAACCCATAAACGGTTACCAAACCCAGGCACTATTGCTGATGCCAAGAGATGCATGCCGACATGAGCCTGATATGGGATTCTCCTGAGAGGCTTTACCTGCGCTTTACTGATACAGATGAGGTTCTTCACATATAACCATCAGATTAAGCACAGGGATCCCAATGGAGGAGTAAGGGAAAAGAGAGAAGGAGCATAAGAGTCTTGCAATCCTCTAGGAAGAACAACAATATCAAGCAATCAGACCTCCTCCCCCAACGAGAACTCCCAGACATTAAACCACGAACCAATGTGTACAAATGGCTCTACCTGAATACGTACCTGAGGATGATATTTTCTGGCATCAATGGAAGAAGAGGCACTTGACCTAGTGATGGCTTGTTTCCCCTGTGTAGGGAAATGTCAGGGCATGGAGGTGGGTGTGGGTGGATGGAAGGGGAGTATATTCATGGAAGCTGGGGGATGGGGTAAGGAAAATTGGAGAGGATGACCCAGGAAAAGAGAATATTTGAAACTTAAATACATAATTTATTCGATTAAAAAAGTTTAAGAAATTGAAAAAAACTTACAACTGTAATGAATTTTCTTTCTTTTTTAATTTTTTTGTATATGTTCTTATTTACAATTCAAATGTTATTCCCATTTCCGGTTTCCTACCCATAAGCCCCCTATCCCATCCTCCTTATGTCTTCTTTTAAGAGGGTGTTCCCTCCAACCCACCCCTTCTGCCTCCTCACCCTGACATTCCCCAATGCCTAGCCTTTTCAGGACCAAGGGATTTTTTTTCTCATTGGTGCACAACAAGGTCATCCTCTGCATATGTATATGCACATGGAGTCATGGGTCTGTCCATGTGTACTCTATTGGTAGTGTTCAATATTTTTATTATTTATTTACTTTTACACTCTAGATTTTATTCCCTGTCTACTCCCTGACATTTCCACATCCCATACTTTCCCCCACCCCCACCTAATGGTGAGACACATCTTTTCTAACAGAAACCAGAACCAGGAGTCCTCTCCTGTATGTGTGCTGGGGCCTCAGCTCAGCTGGTAAATGCTGCCTGGGTAGTGAGCCAGTGTCTGAGAGATGTCAAGGGTCTAGGTTGTCCTCCTAGAGGGATGCCCTCCTCCTCACCTTCCTCCATCTTTTCCCAAATTTAACCAGAAGACTCACCAACTTCTGTTCTTTTGTTGGCTACACATATGTGCATCAGAGTCTTATAGTCTTATAGCTGCTTGTTGGTTGTTTTTGGGGAGGCAGTCATAATAGTTCCTTTTTTTGAACGTCCCATAGCATCAGTAATTGTGTCTGGTGTTGGTGCCTCCATGTGAGCTGGATCCCATATTGGCTTTCTTTTCCTCAGGCTCTTCTTTATTCCCATCCTTGCATTTCTTTCAGACATGAAGAATCATGGGTCAGAGCTTTGTCTGTAGGATAACAACCCAATCCCTCACTTGATGACATGTTTTTTCTGTTGGAGATATGTTCAGTAAGTTCCCTCTCGCCACTGTAGGGCATTTCATCTATGCACACCTCATTGACTCCTGAGGATATCTCACTTCCCAGTTATCTAGTACACTCTATACAATCCACCTAAGCTCCTCCCTCATCGGGTTGCCTGTTTCTCTTCTTTCTCCTTGCCCTCAGGTCTTCAGTCCTTTTTTCCCACCCAATAGAATATCATGTCCCCCCTCCCAAAACCTCCTTCCTTTATCGTTCTTCAGTCCCACCTTCTACCTTTCCTTCTGGTTTGTTTCTTCTCCCTCCAAATTGGGATTGAAATGTTTCCCGTTGGACCCTATTTTTTGATGAACTTTTTGAGTTCTGTGTCCTGTGTCTTGAGTATTCTTTACTATTATTGGCTAATATCTCCATATTACTGAGAATATACGATGATTGTTCTTTTGATTCTGAATTACCACAGAGAAAGTGATAATTTTTAGCACAAAATAATTAATTCCATCCATTTGCCTACAAAGCTCAGTAAGACATTTTAAAAAAATTTATTAGATAATTTTCTTACTTACATTTCAAATTTAATTCCCCTTCCCAGATTCATGTCCAAAATCCTTCTTAGACGGGAGAACAAAATATTCATGGGAGGAAATAAAAGGACAAAGAGTTAAACAGGGACTGAAGGAAGGGTAAAACAGAGACTGCACAACGTGGGGACACATCCCATATGCAGTCACTCTAACCAGTCACTATTGCTGATGCCAACATGCCCTTACTGAGAGGAGTCAGATATGGATGTCTCATGAGAGGCACTGACAGAACCGTACTGCCACTGATGAGGATGGTTGCAGCTAACCATTGCATTGAACAAGGGAGGGTCAATGGAGTTTTTAGAGAAAGTTGTTAATGAGCAGAAGGGGTTTGGAAAACCCTGGGAACAACAACAATATCAACCAAACAGACCCCATCAGAAATCCCAGGAATTAAACCACCAATGTGTGAGTACACACTGAGGGACCCATGACTCCAGCCACATATGTGGCAGAGGACTTCACTGTCTAACACCATTGGGAGGAAAAGCCCTTAATCCTGTGAAGACTTGTTTCCCCAATGTAGAGTAATGCCAGGGCATTGATGTTGAAGTGGGTTGGTGGGAATGGGAATATCCTCAGCGATGCCATATATTTGGTGGGGGTTGTGGGAGAGGGAGGAAAAGAGATAACATTTGAAATGTAAATACATAAAGTAGTCAGGAAAATTATTAAATAAAAATTATGTTTTGTCTCATTAAATTAATCATACAGTAAAATGTAATTTCCCATTTCAGATATTGGCACAAATGTTAGCGTTTGGCATTAATTTCCTTTGGTCTCTTTTGCTGTCTATATCCAACATGTCCCTTTTTGTTATGACTTATGTAAACAAAAATCTATTTTTCAATTTAAAGGAATATAGATTGAAAAAAAATACTGATATCATTTGAGTGTCAATGATACTAATAATTTTACTATACTTCCCTTTATTAAAAGTTAGACAGCTCCTTGAAGAAACTTCATTGGATACTATCAAAATATGTTTATAGTAATGGTACATCAAATACTTTTTGTTAATAGCCACACTCAAGAAATGTTTCTGATATTTTTGCATTATGGTATTTGATTATGTAAGAAACTTTATGATCTTAGATTTTGAAATAATGTATATAAATCATTTGTTTTTAATTGTTTTTGACAGAAGGAAATTATCAACAAATACATATAAACAATGTGGAACACACTTATAATATAAATAGAGCAAATTGAACATATAATTAATGAACCAAAGGTGAGCAATCATGTATAAAAGCAAGATATATCATTGAGTCTACCTACAGTTGGAGTTAAGAGATGATTCATGATTCCATGTATTTCTTTCTAGACACCTAATAGGATAAAATTAGTGTTTGAAAATTTTAAAACTGCAATTAGCAGGTTTGATCGAATAAACACATTTAAACATTGCATTTGAAGACATATACATAATGCATTTTTAAGTTTATATGTACAGCATATACAAAAATACATTATGTTCATAAATTAATAATATTACTCAAGCAATTTCATATTAAAATTGAATTATCAAGCATACATATACATGTATGTATGTATGTATACTCACACAGGCACACACACACAATACTCCTAAAAATTTCAAACAAATTAGCAAATAATAAAGTCATTCAGAGAAAACCCATGAAAAGGGATGAACTAAATTTTAAGAAAAATGCTCTCCCAAAAGAATATTTTCTAGCATATAAAACATTGCCTCGGGATTTTTAAGAAAAATATGTATGTGGCCAATATATGTAATCAGATGCCAATTAGACTTATCACTCAGAATTGAAGTAGAAATTGAAGTGGAGTGGGAAAAATATTAAATAGCAGGTTTAACTATACTTTTTCAATTATAAAAAAGAAAAATTGGAGAAACGGTGAAAGAACACAACAGGTAAGATTGCTTTCTATTAAGCATTGATATCTAAGTTTAGTCTTTATAGTCTATATAATAGACAGAGAAAAGTAAATCTTACAAGTTTTTTCTTGAATTAAACACAATTATCTTGGTTTGTGAATATACTCAGAACCATTCAATACAATAAAAAGGGTTCAACAAGTAAAAGACCATTTGTTTATTTATTAGTTATAAATGTATTTTTGTAGTATTTCTTCCCAGGTTACTGTTGGATATATTATAAACCCAACTTTGGTGTGGTCGGTGGTTAAATTTAACTGAACATGGGTGAATATGACATTATAATAGAAATGGATCCTTGGGGCAGAGAATACCTTTGGGTTCAACCTGGTTATAATGAAATTGTGGCCAGAGTGTGCACAACCAATCAGAAGGTAAGAAACAGTGGATTCGGGTACCGGTCTCTTTATCAGATTTCCCTTTTTAGTGTTGGCAGAATTGTTCCGTGACATCATGTGATTGTGCAGTGAGCAGGCCTTTTTTTTACTCCTGCAATGAATGCAAATATTTGTTATTTTCAGTTCCTTCGGAGGGCGTGCTACGTGACTAGATCAATCAGCAACTCGGGATGAGGAACTTATATTTGCAAAATATGTTGTAGGTATTGAATTTCTTCTAGGCACTTCTAGGAAAGTAACTTCATAAGAAATGGAATATAATCAGACAAGAGCATGTTAAAGATGTAGAAAAGCACATGGTGTGGTGGCACAGGACTTTACTCTTAGCAACGGGGAGGCAGAAGCAGGCAGAACTCTAAGTTCAAGGCCAGCTTGGCCTTCAGAGAAAGAGCGAGAGATTTCTGGTACTGCCAGGGATATATATATATAAAAAAAAAAAAAAAACACGGTCTCAAGACAATTTAAATAATAAGTTCTGTATTATACAAAGAAAAAATTCTCATTTTATTTTAGTAGGATGTTAATAATTTTATCTTTTTTATAATGGAATATCTTAGCCTAAAATAATGTTTAGGCAGTGAAAATGTATGATAAGATGGTTTCTATCACTATTCTCCTTAAACTACAAGCTGAACTTATATTAAATAAACCCCTGTAAATATATTTGAACTCTTTTCTGTGATTAGCTAACGATCTTTACATTGTTAATTAAGAATTGTGGATTTCTGGCTAATCTTGAAAGGTCATCACTAAGGTGTAGATGTATATTGAGCATAAAAAAATTAAATCTAAATTTTGCACAAAAAAGAATGATAACCTTTAATTGGTTTTCCTCTAAAGTATACAGCTTTTTTGTTGGAGTGAACATTGGATGATTTGAACAAATTTTGTGAAAAATACCACCCGCTCTGAGAAGATAAGTAACAGAGAAAAATAAGTGAAAAAGAGTGCTAAGGGAAAATGAACTGGGACAGAGACTTCTATGGAATATATAGGACAATAAATTTGACCCCTCTGGTATTGGTTAGCTGGGGACTTCATTATGCATAACTAGGAACTTAGAAAAAAATTCTTTTTCTTCTTAAGTTTGTACGATTGCTCTGAAATCTCTGGGTATTTTATTAAGATCTTGGCATGTTTACATGATACTTTTGAAATGTTAGTGTCATTATCAAAAGCCGTACCTTGTATATCCTTTTGGAACAACAAAATAGAGACGTGTCTGCTTGGGTTTAAAAGGAAAGTTAGAATGTTAAATATGAATTTATATTTCTCATATATACATTCTCTTCATGTTCCAAGCTTGTTGATGAAACCTTAGCAGATAGGAATGCATAGTAACCATCTTGTTAGAATTGCAGGATTTTATTTTATCTTGTTTGACATATGCATTTCTATTAAAATGCTAACTTTCTAAGTCTCTTTCTTTAGCTGGAGAGGTTTTTAATAACTCCTAGTCTGTTGTTTATTCATATAACAGGTCTTTGGTTTGGTTATTGAATTTTATGCCGTTAACTTCTTAATTTATTTTATTTTGAAGTAAATTAAATATATATATATATATATATGTATATATATATATATATATATTACAAAGATTAAATTTTTAGTGGAAATACCACTTATTGATGGACACTTTTACAAACATTCTCCAAATTACTGAATGGTCTCCATTTTTAATCAGTGTAAAAATATAATGAATTCCTCATATTTTATAAACAAACACATCTCTAGTTAATATAGCCAAAAATATGTTATTAATTATATCTTTGAAAATATTTCTTAGTTTGTCAGTAATATGTCTTGACTTCTGTATCTGAGCTTTCTCATAGTTATTCACAAAGAAATCTATTGCTGTTTTATTGAGAATAGTAAGGAATATTCATGGATAGGTAGATAGGTAAGATTGACAAAATGTACACAATGATATTTCATTCACCGCTAGGAAAACTAAACTATTATGGTTTCAGGAAAATAGATGTAACTAGAATATATACCACATAAGGTTGCCAAGACTCAGAAAGGCAATACCATGTGTTCTTTCTCATGTAGATCATACAATCTAATTTTAATGTACTTGCATTTATGTGAATCTGTGGATCGTTTGAGTTTATTAAACTGGAATGGGTCACATCAGATTAGAAAGTAGGATTTAGAACAGTGTGGTTTGGAAGATATTGAGCGTGTGAGATATGAATGTAGAAGTAAGAATGACACAGACAGAATAGTATAAGTGAGAGAGGAAGAGTGGGATGGGAAAATGAACTGAGGAAGGGAGGATGAGGTTCAATATCTGCAATCATGACATAAAGCAACCTGTGACTTTATAGGTTAGGTTAAAATAAATATTAAATTTTAAAATTAATACCTAAATGTTTAATGTAATATAGGTCATGTTTGAGGAAAAATGCCATCAAGTGATATCAAAATGAAAACAATAAATTTAACTTATTTGATCTTAGTCATACTATCCATAATTATTTGGTAAAAACATCACTTGCCTACCAAATTTTGGTATCATTTAAAAAATCACCTGTGAGATAGTAATTACTTATGGTAGTAGAGTATTATTATTATAAGAGTATCAACTGGTAAAAGTTGTGATTTGATCTATATTTTAAGTTGTTATTGCTTAATTTTACTCCTCCTGACATTCACTCCTACTGAACGATAATATTCAATGTTGAATACTACTATAAATATATGTTACTTCAGGGTTGTTGAAATTGGTCAATTACAAGTTAATATTATCCATAAACTACAGGATATCCTCCACAAAGCTCAAAGATCCAAACAAGATAAACAAGAAGAAAGGCCCAAGTGCAGATGCTTTACTCTCACTTAGAATGGGGAATAAAATAGTCTTGAGGCAGAGTGAGAGAAGGAACTGGATGGTAGAAGGAAGGGAGAAGAGAATGGATTACGTGTGGGAAGGTACAGAAGATATGTCCAGATATTCATGGGAAGGAATGGAAATCTGGAACTTATGGAGATGAGGAATTAGGGGAAATCTCCAGGATGAGAAAGAGACCTGGGATAAGGGAGATACCCACAAGTCAATGGGGTGACTAAACCTGTGACTTACATTGGTGATATGGAACATGAATGGGCCAACTCCTGTAGTAAGGAATGACCACAGGTGGAGGGATAAAGACACAAGTACACTCACAAAATTTTCTACAGACAATTTGTCAAGTCTAAAAGAAAATCTGGGACTGAGTGAATTGCCCGTGAAAAGTGGGACCCATCCCATGGGAAACCACCAGGAAGAACAACAGTGTCAATGAACCTAAACCACTGGGAGCTCTTAGAGACTGAGCCCCCAACCGAAGATCATGCACAGGCTGGACCTAAGCCATAGTGCATATGAGGCAGACATGCAGATCAATCTTCATGTGGGTTCCACAGAAACTAGAGTGGGGGATGTCCTGTTGTAGTCAAGTTGTAGCCTGACTGAGGAATCTGTTCCTAAACAGTGTTAGCTTATCTGACTGCAGTTGGATAGGATGTGTTTAATCCTGAAGAGACTTGATGTTTCAGAGTTGGAGCCATCTAGCCACGTCATCATCTTAGGAGAGAAGAAGATTGGGTCAGAGACTCTGGGAGGAAGGGGCAATAGAGGGAGCAAAGTTTGGTATGTAAATTAAAAAACCTAATTACTAAATTTGCTATTTCTTTAACAGAATCTCCTAGATTACAGTCTCACTGTACATTATTACTGTGCTCTTAAATCCAATCTCTACTGGTGGACTTCTATTTGGATAGTTCATAAATAGGTGGTTGGGAATGCAATTTTCTTCAGAAGGCAGGCATATATATTTCATACACTAGGACAGTAGGCAATTGAAATATGACTGAGTATTGAGGATTGAGCTATATTAGGGAACATAAAAGTAAATTCCCATTTAATAACATGCTTTTTGTCATGAACAAATACAGGAACATAGGATTCCATATATTTAACATATAAAATAGTTTTGGTCTTACATTTTCCTCTCCTTCAATTTCCCATAGATATTTCTAGAATATATATATATATATATATATATATATATATATATATATATATATATATATGCATGCATGAACAGCACTTGAAACTACTCAGCAGAAGAATCAGTGGAATGATGGTGCAATTGAACTCATCATAAAAGAATGTGTTTTCCAAATCCTTATCTGACATAGGAATCATATCCATAACATAAGTCCCAATATATGTTATTCTTCAGAAATATGTTACATATTTGAATAAATGCTTAAAATAATTGGACAATAATTATCAAAAAGTACATGAAAAATTCTAAACGCACAAATCATTGGTGAAGTTTAAATACAAATGACAATACTTATACTGTGTTGCTGGATAAAAGAAACCTAGTATACGGTTGCTCGGACTAAATTTCAATATAGCTACTATAGAAATCGTTATAGAAATTAAAACCTGAAATCACTTGTGATTCAATAGTACCACTGATGAAATATATACCTGAAGGAATCTATCTGTATATTCCTGTGATACCTTCATTAAATGAGTTTATCTTCTAACTTTTCACAATATCCATGTTACAAAATGGGATGAATAACATATACAGACACTAGATCTTTATTTAAGCATGAAAAGAGAAAAATGTCATCATTGAATGGATACTGATAAAGCTAGATATAATTGTCACGATTGAAAAAACAGAATTTGAAGACAAATATCTAAATTTTATGAAAACTGAAAACTACTGTTTGTTTGATTTTAAGCCTCTTCTACAGAAGGAAAGTCAGATGTCATATTATAAACACGGTCAAATTTTCCCATGGCTTTGATGGCCATAGAGAAGATCCTACTATTCCTCTTTTGCTAAATAGCCATGTTGTCAAACTGCCTTCCAATTCTTACTGTTTTTGTGAATAGATTACAGCTTATATGAGCTGTGGTCAGAGAAATGTATAGGTGTACTGTGCAGCAATTACTGCAAATATGTGTAACTGCTATAAGTGGTAAGGCCATTAGAAGAAGAATGCTGAGCATAATGTTGGGGAAACATTGAAGAAAAGGAGAAGGAAGAACGTAAGGAGAGGGAGGATGCAATCTGGATATGACACAGTTATTGGACCTATGGACTCACTGCATCTACACTTGTATGCACAAGTCCTGCACATGATTAAGACAACAAGATTAGGGAACATCCCAGTAGGAAGTACTCCAATGCAGTGAAACAATGGATTACAAAGAAAAGGTAAAAGAAAAATATAAAGAACAGGAAACTGGAAAAAGAATGTATCTAGAAAGTGTAGAACCAAGCTAAGGATAGGTGTGATCAAGGTACATTGTATATATGTATGAAGAATAAATAAAAATTCTAGATAAGAAAAATTCTCAAAATCTATTAAGAATTTTGGTATCCTCTGCAAGTCACTTTCCCCCCCTAAAAGTAGAATAGAGTATCCTAACTTTTGGTAAGATGCAGGAAAGTCAATGAAAAAGGTAGTTACATTAGTTCTGTGCATGGTGTCTTCATTAAGGAAATATCAAACTGAGGGTCATTAATCTGTACAGTTTAATTATATCACCTGTTCAAATAAAATAAAATTAAAGGCTGTGTAATGATCCACCAAATCCTAACTGCACACTAGAGAGGTAAATGCAGCCTGAAAAATGCCCTCTTCTTAACCTCAACCATTTTATCTTTGAAACTCTGAATACATATGAATAAAAATGGTCTAACCTGATACACATCATGTACTATGGTGTCTTTATGACTTATATGGCAAGACATTCAGGGTTGCACATTGCCTTCATTATGTCAATCATTTTAAAAATCCTAGGACACCAAGATCTAAAATCCATGGGCTTTGGTCCTGACAGCCATGGACTGCACTCTGTCCATGATAACTTTATGTATATTAGTTAAACTCTGAATGGCAATTTGCTGCCTCAAAATTTAAATTGATTCATTGCTCTGGTTATGAAAATTGTTGTCTTGTAGAATAGTTCTAAATTTCTTATGACAAAATTTCCTTTCTCTTCTGGTGGTTTGTGGGCTATTGATGAGGTTAAACCTCTTCCTTCCCAACATAGCCTTACTATAGATTATTTTTCACTGTTGATCTTATATATACTAAGGATAGGAAAAAAAACACTGAAAATAGTATGGACTTTATTTTCTGTCCCAAAATTTCTTTTGTGACTTCTTCTTCATCATCTTCATCACCACCACCACTAACACCACCATCATCAATGCCATCATCTAATTTACATGAAACTGAATTTGAAATTTTATTACACCAACAAAGAAATGAGAAGTATTCTGCTTGAAGCAGAGATATTGATGGACACTAACTCCTGTGAAGTCATTTTAGTGTTATAAAGACATTGCCAAAATTGCTTCAGATGCTTGATTGAAATGCTAGCGCTCTTTACAACAGTTTTTAAGAGTCCCTTAGTGAGAGAATGGTCTTTTACAGCAAGACCTTCATTAACAGGCTTTGATTTAACCCACCTACCAACAAAGTGAAATTGTGCCAGAAATAAAATAGTGCCTCTCCAGAAACAGCTTTTATCCAATAATACACATCTACTTCTATTTCTTAATTGTCATGTTGCTATGCTCTTAGGATATAATGTATTCTGATTTATTAATGGTATTTTATTATTAATTGAGTTAATTGTGAAAATGTCAATGGAACATACCTGTTCCATGATTGTATCCCATACAAATTTTAATTTGATCTTGAAGAGTTTCATGATAACTGAAGTATGAAAAAAGTATATCTTCCCATCGAAAATTTGTAACATCCATCATGTGAAATACCCACTGTTCCTGAATGGCTTGATGTCTCTGAAAGCATTTAAAGACTCTCCTACTGCATTACTTTAAGTGTGCAGAAACTTTACTTACATAGCTGCAGTTCAAGGTTGGCTGTAAACAAATCACTTTCTGTGAGTTTGAAAGTGATTAAAACTTTTGATATGAAACTAGGTAGGACTTTGAGAAAAGGGTGCAGACAGGCCATAGAAAGTATCTTTTTAAAATTCTTTTCTTAAAATTAGACTTTTTTATTCAATATATTTTATTACTTTTTTTCTTCCCTCTATTTCTCCCCCTTCTTCTATACCTCTCTTGCCACCTGTATGTACATTCCTTCTGTCTCTCAGTAGAAAACAACAGTCATCTAAGCGATAAAAATAATATAAAAGTTAATGAACTTTAATAGAACAAAACAAGCAGATAGAGAAGAGCCAATAAAAGGCACAAGAATCAGGTACAGACACAGAGACCCAGACTTCCATTCCAAACTGGAGAATTCCATGGAAACATAAAACATAAACCAGGAAACAATATCTACAAAATATATACAAAAACATACCGAATAACAATTAATAGATTATTGAACAAATTAAAAAAGGAAATAGAAATTGTGAAGGAAAAGTCCTGACCCATTATGAGACAAGGATTCTCCAAAGACAATGATGAGTTCCCTTATTGCTTTTTTATACTGTCTACCCTTAAAATTAGTTTGTGTATGCAGTGAGAGTCCCTTGGAGAAAAGTAAGTTTTCATTTTCAAATGATGACCTACTGGAGATAATTTATGGTTTAGAGATAAGGTGATGTTCAGTGCTTGCCTTCTTTCAAGGGCTAATTAATACGTAACAAGATCTGTGAGGTGCTGTCTTCTGAGCATTATTCAGTTTTGACACTCTGGGAGTCTCAATAGTTACATCTATCTGAAAAGACACTAAGTTATATTGACCCTGCCTATTCAAATAACTAAATGCATTGCTGGAAAATTAAAAAAAATGATGTAGCCACTGGTGTCTTACTAGTGGGCTAAATGCATAGCTTCACACCCATGTTCATCGAAAAGGCTCAGTTATATCCAGGGGGTCATGAAACAAATATAAGATATGCTCTTGGGGAGGATGAGGTTGAGAGTGTAGAGGGTTTCCATATATTTGTTGTGCATGTATGGAATTGTCAAAGAATAACTTGTTTCTTAATACTTCTAAATGTAAACACCAAGAAAATTTGGGAGAAATTCTTTCAAGTCTGCTCAATTTTTTTTAAAAATTGGGTCTCATTGTGTAGCTCAAATTACCCTAGAACTGCCAGTGTTCTTTCTCCTGCATCCCCTGCTCTTGTAGCAGGTTTACTCAACATTGACAAAATTATAGAATATATGTAAGTCTTCTGTTTTTGAAGTTTGATTACATAATGCAATACTCTGTTATTTGTTTTTCATTTTACAATATATCTTGAATACATGTGCATGGGGAATTTCTTCATGGAATATCATGCATTTAATAAATTGTAGTATACTCATTTCTTTAAATAATAACCTAATTGTGACATTCAGATTATTTTCATTTTCATTAACTAAAGCTTGCTACAGAAAATCAGCATGGACACTGACTCAGACACTGTACTCAATGGTGATTATTTACATTATATTTTGTATTAATTACAAAACACATTGTTGGAATGATGTCAAGGTTGTTAAGTAATGTAAAACTTGTATAAATGCTGCTAAATTTCCATCTCAGGAGACTCTAATAAATATATATTGCCATCAATTTTATATGAGAACCCATAGTATACCATTCAAAATTAAATGGTACATATATTTTTAAAAGGTATCAGTCTCTGATTTCTGTCAGTTCTTTAATTAGGGAAGGATTGAAGAAGTTGAAGGGGAGGGCAAACTCTATAGGAAGACCAGCAGTTGCAAATAATTTGGACCGCTGAGATCTCCCAGACACTGAGCCACCAACCAGGCAGGACACATAAGGTGATCTGAGGACCTGACACATGTAGAGCAGAGGACTGCCTGGTCTGGCCTAATTCTTGAGAGGCTTGACGCCCCAAGGGATATGGTGCCTGTCAGGGTCTGGGGAGCATCCTCTTGGAGTCAGGGGAGGAAGAGGTGGAATGGGATGAGGAACTGAAGGAGGGACATGGCACAATGGCAGGAATGTAAATAATAAAATAATTTTTAAAGTAGTTTCACTCATAAATTCAAATGCTAGTTTCTTTTTAACATCTACATTGCAATTCAAACGTGAAATTTAGCATTTTTGATTCAGAAAAAAGTCAGCATTAATCCTTAATTTACTTTTCATACTATTTGCGATTTTCTCCATTCTTATTACTTTGCATTAATTGTGTTTGTGTAAGTAGAATGCTTAGTATTCATAATATGTGCAGAAAATACATTATGAATCTTTTTTATTTTAATGATCTGTTATACGTGAACATCCATGTACAGATTTTGCACATGAACACAGGCATCTGGGGAGACCAGAAGATGTCAGATCACCTGGAGCTGCTTTTACAGCTGGTTGCCAGTGGCTTCATGGATGTTGGAAAGTGAACGTGTTTGCTCTAAAGAGCAGTAAGTGCTCTTAATCACTAAGCTAAAACAACAATACTTATTCCATAAAAAAATCAACCTATTTATAATTTTCTCATGTATTTCAGGGTATCCTTGAACTTGAAACATCTTGCCACATTTTAGGTGCTAGGACTACATTCAAGCATTATTTTTTCCAGCTCTCTTTTCCTTATCATCGTAAAATGTGTTGGATTAAATATGTTAATATTATGCAGTAAATCCTTTAAATGTTTACTTATAGAACCTTGTGTTACTGTCTGTTTCTTTCCTCTGCAATGACTATATTAATTTTACACTTTGCAATTATCTCTTTATTAACACAATCCATCTCATGTGTTTTTGCTTTCATATAGAATGAACTAAAAGCCTTTTAGTTTTATTTTTTTTGAATAGTTAATCTACTAAGAAAATGTGTTGAAATTCCTATTTTTAGGCCAATACATTATTTCTTTAAAATGTTCCTAGAATTTTGTTTTTTCTTTTTCTTATTATTAATGTTCTCATTAGTCTCATTATTAATATTCTGTGTAAGGTTTTATGTATTCAGGTCATGTAGTGAATATGGAAATCTTCAAAAAATATATGTATAAGTATCAAATTGAGGTTCTTGGTTTTTCTTGACATGAAATATTTCTGCTCGGCCACCACACTTGAACACACTATTAAACTTTAAGGTGACATACAGCTCCAGGATGCTTTTTTATAGATAATATTTTCATCATTTTGCTTTTAATAAATATTTTTAGTTATTCTAATATATTTTATTTTCAATGTATATTTGGTAACACAAGTATACTTATTTTATTATTTAATTAATAATTTAATCATAATCATTGTGTACTTGAAACCTAGCTAGAAAGAATGGAATGAGAAAGTCTTCTTTCTGCCAAGGTTGGTATAGCTACCAACTACATGTGATTTTTAATCACTTAAAAGGAGTTAGGATTATATTATTAAATTATATTTCCCCCACACCAAGTAAATAGAATTTATTTTGTTTCAATTAATTAAAGATGCTATAGTAGGAAAAAGTTTAATTTCCTTTTGTTAGGTTAAGACTAAATTTAACTTTTACATTCTCCTGCCTATCAGAATATCGCTATTCTTATACAGAAATATGTGCCAGGCACAGGTCGAATTTCTAGTATAACATGTAATTACAATCATCAGTCTTGTCAGTTTCAATGGATTGTTCACATCATGCATGTAAAACACAATGATCAACATGGCAGGATAACCATAAGAGCCGTGCGGTGTTATAAATAGCTTGGTGATAGCCAACAGATCTCTAATTTTGCTTAAGTCATGTTCAATGAACATGGATGGTACTGGTAATTTAGCCACATATATAAGGATATTGAAGCTGTGGTTATGGGGTGAATGTACAGACTCTTACGTACTTAAGCCTGTATCATAACTAACAACAATCAAAGCCATGTGCCTTATATACAGAAATAATTACAGTCTCTGCTACAAAGATCACAGTAAAAATCCCAGACATTCAAAATGCAGGATAGAAATGCAAGTCCAGTCTCAATGGCTCTATCTAAAAAATGCCACTTAATTCAAGACTTAGGAACATTACAGATGAGGGGGCAAAAAGACTGTAAGAGAATAAAGTTTACTATGAGATGGTGTCTCAAAGAAACACCAAAGAAATTACACTTATCTCACTAACATGACTGCCCAAACAACAGCTGAGGAAGAGAGGAAATGGGGAAGAATTAAAGTTTAGTTTTCTTTCTGGTTCAATTCCTTCTTCTTCTTCTTCTTCTTCTTCTTCTTCTTCTTCTTCTTCTTCTTCTTCTTCTTCTTCTTCTTCTTCTTCTTCTTCTTGTTTTTGTTTCTTTCTCTCTCTCTTTCTTTGTCTCTCTCTCATTTTTGGATATTTCTCATTTACATTATGAATGATATTCCCTTTTCCAGGTTTCCAGTCCATAAACCCCTTAACCCTTCCCCCTACCCTTCCATAAGGGAGTTCACATCCCCACCCACAGCCTTCCAACACCTCAACACATTCCCCTACACTGGGGTCCAACATTTTCAGAAAAAATTGTTTCTCATTCCATTGTTTCTCAGCAAGACCATCCTTTGCTACATGCAGTTGGAACCATGGGTCAGACCATGTATAGTCTTTCTGTTGTGGTTTGGTCCCTGGAAACTCTGGTTGGTTGTCATTGTTATTACTATGGGGTTTCAAATCGGCTCTTTAAATCCTTTCTCTAATTCCTCCAACTGGGGTCTGATGCTTGGTTCAGTGGTTTGCTCATGGCATTTCCATCTGTTTTGTCATATTCTGCTATGTATCTCAGGAGGGATCAATATCCAGTTACTGTCAGCCTGCACTTCTTAGCTTCATCCATCTTATCTATTTTGGTGGCTGTATATGCATGGGCTACATGTGGGACAGGCTCTGAATGACAGGTCCTTCAGTCTCTGTTATAAACTTTGCCTACTTGTCCCTCAAATGGGTATTTTGGTTCCCCTTTTAAAGAAAGAGTGAATCATCTGCATTTTGGTCATCTTTCTTGAGTTTCATATGGTCTGTGTATTGCATGATGGGTAATTCAATCTTTTTGGATAATATCTACTTAATAATGAATGAAGACCTAGTGTGTTTTTCTGTGATTGAGTAACCTCACTCAGCATATTTTCTAGTTCATTCCATTTGCCTATGAATTTCATGATGTCATTGGTTTGATAGCTGAGTAATATTCTATATTGTAGATGTACCACATTTCTGTATCCATTCCTCTGTTGAAGGGCATCTGGGATCTTTCCAGCTTCTGGCTATTATAAATAAGGCTGCTATGAACATAGTGGAGCACATGTCTTTGTTATATGTAGGGACATCTTTTTGGTATATGCCCAAGAGATATATAGCTGGGTCCTCAGGTCATGGAATGTCCAATTTTATGAGGAACCTTCATACTGATTATAAGAAGGGTTGTAACAGTCTGCCATCCCACCAACAATGGAGGAGTGTTGCTCTTTCTCCAAATCCTTGCCAGTATGTGCTGTCACCTGAGTTTTTGAAGTACAGAATGAAAAGGATTATGGCCTCTAAGGGCATAGGCACTTCACAGGATTTGTCTTCATGCGGGTAACGAACAACTAGAATTGGGCTTTCCCAAAACATGTTGTCTGTAGATGGGATATCTGTTTCTTTAAAATTCATTTATTAATTTACTCACTTTACATCCCAAAATCAGTGCTCCATCTTCATGGGATGCCAACACTCATTGTCGAGGGACCTGTAAAAAGACAAAGCTACACATTTGTTACCTATGTCCTGGGGGCTCATGTTCAGTCCACGTTCACTTTCTGATTGGTGGTTCAGTCTTTGGCAAACCCGAGGAGTCGCTGTGAATTTACTCTATTGGTCTACCTGTGGAGTCCCTCACTTCATCTGGGCCTCGATTCTTCACCAGTTTTTTTAAAAACTCTCCAATGTTTGGTGATGAATCTTTACACTTGTTTCTCTCAGCTGTTGGGTGGAGTCATTCGGAGGACAGTTATGCTAGGATTCTGTCTGCAAGCACGATAAAGTATCTATACTAGTATCAGAGATTGGTGCTTGCCCATGGGGTTGGTCTCAATCTGCGCTAACCATTGGTTGGACGTTACTTCCATGTCTGCTCTACCTATCTTTGTCTCTGAAGGTCTTGTAGGCTGTGTTCATTTTAGATTGAAGTTTTTGTGGGTGGGTTTTTTCCTTATCACATCACTGGGAGTCATGCCTGGGCACAGAAGTGGCCAATTAAGGATCTGTATCACCACTGCTAGATTCACCCCAATAAACACCCTGGAAATTCGCGTTTCCCAGGCCTCTGGCACTTCCTAGAGATGCGCACCCCACACTTGTGATTTCCATTCCCTTTTCCCTGAATTCACTATACCTAATTCCTCCAAACCACTATACCTAATCCCTTCTACACACTCCCTTCCCTACCTCCCCTCCCATTCAGTTTCCTCCCTCCCTCCATCTTCCTCAATATCTATTCTGCTAAATCCATTTTAAAGTCAATATTTAGGAAAAAACAGTTAGTAAGTATAGGAAGTATTTCATACGTAATTGTGGTTGATGTTTAGGCAAGATATGAACATATTTAATTTTATAGATGTCAAAATTACTACAAATATTGTTAGAAGAGACACTGTCTTCATTACATACAACATGAAGGAAAACCATTTATATATTCTTTTAAGTTATACAATGGCATCTATTAAATGAGTTATACACATCACACAACTTTATTACGTTTAAAGCTCTCTTTATTGCAAATATTTACACAATGAAAAGTACAAAGGCTTAACTCATGTGAGTGTATGTTGTTTCAAAGTTAAAGTTTAGATATACAGGTTGATGACAACAGTCATCTCAGATTCACAGGGGATAAATACTTCAGGGAGTTCTCTCTTACGTTACCTGTCTTCTTTCCTTTATTCCTAATGAATACTCATCTTATTTGGAGCCCCTACTGTGAGAGATGGATCATAAAATGCCTGAGAGTCTACAACCCAGATTACATCTATGGGAAAGAAGAAAGACAACATCTCCAAATAGTACACACAGTCATACTTTCTTGTAGATCTTAACACTTGAAACAAAATGCAAAGAGAAAACGCCTTTCCTAGGATATTACAATATACAGGAAATGGTAGCTGTAGGAAGCATTCTCAGGGGATTTTCAACTTCTGCACCTAAAAACAAAACTGCCTCCATGAATGTGAAGATTTATTTCTGTGGCAAGAAAGCCAGTTTTTCTCTTGTCAGTTTTGCTGTCTGTCCATCACTAGAGCATCAGCCATGCTTTATGAATGTGAACAGATAAACACATACCAGTTTTCACTTCTTCAAAGAATTTCAAGAAGAAACTGAAAGAGAATATATAATGTTTTAGAGATGAAAAATGGGAATTTAAATTAGCCAGCATAAATATGTTGTTAAAATTTTCTGCCTTCTATCAATAATTTTCACTTTTCCTGCTATGAATAAAAAGATGGTTATGTAATGTCTACCAATTCCCAAAGCCTGAAACATTGTGGAAAACTGTCTTATTTCTCCCTAACTTGGTGTTTAGATCAGAGGACTAGGTGAGGGTGTCACTCTCATGTAGAAGACCAAGGAACTTTCTGTATTTGCCTGTATTTTCTCTTGGTAGCATGCAAATAAATCTTTCAGTTCCAAGAACAAAAACATGACCGTCCAATTGGACTCGCATGAAAAAAAAATCTTTCTTCCTGCCATCAATGAACTTTAGCACACTGGTAACAATGCAGATATCAATATAATGAAATAATCCTGTGATGATGATGATGATGATGATGATGATGATGATGATGATGATGATGATGATGGAATAATCCCCTCGAGGGATCACAGAATAAGGAAAGTAAATGTTGAGATGTGTTTTTCAAGTGATATTGTATCAAGGAAAGAAATTTTCTATAGGACAGACTCCTCACACAAGAAAATACTCAACCTGTCATGGCTTCACAGAGAGAGTAGAGAACCAGAGTGGTCTCTTAGGACAAGGGAAAGATTCGCCAACCTTCTAAAAAGAAGAGCAATCCAGACAGTCTGTGTAAGGATAGTTTGCTTATGCATGACGAACACACACAAACACACACACACCCACACACACAGACACATATGCACACACACACAGATACACAGAAACACACACAAAGAGACCTAGTCAGTTAGACAAACAGACATACACACAAAGAGACACAGACAGACAGGCATACACAAACACACAAACACAGACACACATACACATACACAAACACACAGACACACACAAGTATACACACACAGAGATACACTTAAACACATACAGACACACACACAGACACACTCACACACATACACACACATATACACAAACGCAGACACACAGACAATAACCAATATACAGATACAGACAAAGACAGAGTGAATCACACACACACACACAAACACAAACATACATATGCACACACACGCACACACACACACACACACACACACACTCATCTCTTTTCTCCTTCCTAGAGTGTCCAGGTGCACAACAGGTGTGAAAGGATGGAGTGGACCCAGGAAACAGTCAGTCAGCAGAATATTGGTCTGCTTGCAAGTGAATTTTGGTTTCTTCCAAGGAATTCAGTGTCACAGCTCTAGAAGGTATTCACGGACACGCTGTTTGTGTGCATATATTTTACTAAGGGTGAACAAGGGCTAAACAAACATTAGAGAGCAGGAAGGGGTTTTTGTGTGCATTTACTTCAGTTTCAGGCTTAAGGTACCAGGAAGGCCTCATTTGCTATATCTTAATAATCTCTTTCCCAGCATCGGTCTGTTGTTCAGGGATCTCCATTTGACCTCCTCAGTAATCGACTCCACTGAATGAGCCCCATCCCCACCCCTGACGTCCTACTTGCTCGATTTCAAAGATTGAAGGTTCGTACTCTGCATTCTCTGTCAGATTAAATCCTCAGGAACGTGGCCCTCTAGACACCATGAATTAACCAGTGCATCCATCGAGTTTCCAAATTAACCCGTATGTCCCCTATTTCTGGCCGGTTCTCTCTGCAACGCGCTATCCCTCCATCTTCCCCGCTGACCTTCCACTCCTGTCCACAGTCGTCTGCACTCACTCCCAGAATATGTTCCAGTTTTCCTTTCAGAGATGTCGATGATTTCCCCTCACCGGCCATCTTTCCTGGGTCCTCTTTGCATTTATGAATTGTAGATAGAGTAAGATTTATCGCACAGCTGATACCATCCATAGGTAAACGCGCGCCATGTTTTTGTCTCTAGGTCTCAGCTCCCTTTCAGTCTGTTTTTTTTTTTTAATTCTAGTTTCAAATATTTTCCATGAAGCTTCATGATATCATGCCCCCATCCCAATGATATCATTCGCCAAACACATGATATCATGCCCCACTCCCATGATGTCATGTCCCACGCCCAAGATGTCATGCCACACCCCCAAGATGTCATGCCCCACTCCCATTTTGTAAGGCCCCTGTCTCCGTGATGTCATGCCTGCGCCCCTTGATAGAATGGTTGTATCTATTCACCAGGTAACATTCTGAATGATGCCCTGTCACCAGACTCCTCCAGGCCCCCACCACTTACAGTCCCACCTTCTATCCTCTCCCCTTCTTCTCTGAGCGAGTGGAGGACCCCTCTGTGTGCACCCTCTACCCTGGCACATCAAGTCTCTGCAGAAGTAGATTCATCGTCTCCCACCAGGTCCTGAAAACGCAGCCCGGGTAGGAGAACAGGATCCACAGACAGGCGACAGGTTTAGTGAACACACGTGAGGACCATTGTGATCCTTTGCCTCTCTCAGTCCTTCCCTCAGCTCTTCAGTGAGACTCACTGAGCTCCATCCGATATTTGTCCATGTGCCTCTGCTTCTGTGTCAGTCGGCTGCTCGATGGAGCCTTGCAGAGGACAATAACATTACCCTTCTGTCAGCAAACACAAGAAAGGACCATTAGTAATGTCAGGGTTTGCCGTTTGCCCATAGTATAAGTCTCACATCTGGCTACTTATATTTTGGCCATTCCCTCATTTCCTCTTCCATCTCTGGCCCTGTGTCTATAATAGAGAGGGCGATTTCTGGGTCAAAATTTTGGGGGTGGGTTTCTGTATTTATCCTTCCACCTTAGGTCCTCCGTGGCTACAGAAAATGACCATTTCAGTATCCATATCCCGACTGCTACAAGTCTCAGCTAAAGTCAACCCCATGGACCCAGGACAGCCTCACCCATCCCAGATTGCAGGCAAATCATACAAATAGCAACCACCCTGGACAGTCACTGATTTCAGTTTATTCCCTTGGCACTCTGTCTCTCTTGCCCGTCTCTCCCAAGAAATGATTCTCAAACCCCATTTCCCTTCCCATCCCCTCAGCCACCCAATCCTTTCCTTCCATCTGCCTCCTGTCATTATTTTATTCCTCCTTCTGAGTGAAATTCAAGCATTTTTCTTTGGTCTTTCTTCATGTTTAGCCTCTTTGGTTCCATAGACTGTAGTGTGTGAATTCTGTACTTTATGGCTAATACCCTCTTTTAAGTGAGTATGTACAAGTTATTTTGGGACTCAGTTCTCTGCTTCTGCAAAGGAGGTTGCCCCTGACTATACCTCTATCATGGATTAAGGAGATTGCATATGAACCTCAGTGTCCATTGATACGGCTCCCTGTTCATTTCATTTCATTGTTATTTAGATGCTGTCTCTATTCCTAGTACATTATCTGTCTGAGGATTTGTCTGTCGGGATGATGTTCCCAAGGAACCAGCTATTGTTTTTTTTTTTTTTGCTTTTTTTGTTTTTTTTTTTTTATCTTCGTATTCTCTTTGTTTCTGATAGATCACTTTCACCCCGAGTCTGATCATTTCTTGCTGTCTCCTTCTTTAATATGTATTTGCTTCTTTTTATTGAAGAGATTTAGGGTGTGCTTGAAGTTGCTAGTATGGGGTCTCTCCGGTTTCTTTATGAGCACTCTGTGCTGCATATTCGTGGTCCTCTTACCACTTCTTTCCTTATGTCCCTCAAGTTTGGAGAAGCTGTGCTTTCATTTTCATTGAATTTTAGGAATGCTTTTTTTTTTTTTCATGTATTCTCTGAACTGGTGGTTCTTCAGTTGGGAGTTATTGAATTTCAATGAGTTTATACACTTTTTCATATTGTTGAAGTCCAGTTTTAATCCATTGTGATCTGAGAAAATCCAATGGTTAGCACAATCTTTCTGTATCCGATGTGGCTTGTTTAGAGTGGGAGAACATTATCAGTTTAGGATAAGGTTCCATGAGGCACTAAAAAGGGAGTGTGTACTTTTGTGTTCGGGTGAACTATTATGTAGATATCAGTGAGGCCAATTTAATTGAACCACGTGTTATATATCATTTATTTATTTATTTATTTATTTATTTATTTATTTATTTTTACTTTCTGTTTCAATGGCCTGACCTTGGTGACAGTGGGACATTGATGTTCCCCACTACTCATATGTGAGGTTTGATGTGATATTTAAGCTTCAGCAACATTTCTCTCACCAATATTGCTGCTTTTGTCTTTGGAATATAGACATCTGGAATCGAGATGCCATTTTGGTGGATTTTTCCTCTGATGCATATGAATTGGGAGAGAGAAGTGCTTCTAGTTGAGGCCTCATCTCAATCTTTAGACTAGTATTACTCTGACTATCATTACCTGACAGTGATTCTTTTTTTTTTTTTGTAATTAACTTGAGTATTTCTTATATACATTTCGAGTGTTATTCCCTTTCTTCCCTTTCCCGGTTTCCGGGCAAAAATCCTCCTCCTCCCTCCCCCCTCTAATTACTAAGGGGTATTCCCCTCCCAACCCTCCCCCCATTGCCGCACTCCCCCCAACAGTCTAGTTCACTGGGGGTTCAGTCTTAGCAGGACCCAGGGCTTCCCCTTCCACTGGTGCTCTTTCTATGATATTCGTTGCTACCTATGAGGTCAGAGTCCAGGGTCAGTCCATGTATAGTGTTTAGGTAGTGGCTTAGTCCCTGGAAGCTCTGGTTGCTTGGCATTGTTGTACATATGGGGTCTCAAGCCCCTTCAAGCTCTTCCAGTTCTTTCTCTGATTCCTTCGACGGGGGTCCTATTCTCAGTTCAGAGGTTTGCTGCTGGCATTCGCCTCTGTATTTGCTGTATTCTGGCTGTGTCTCTCAGGAGCGATCTATATCTGGCTCCTGTCGGTCTGCACTTCTTTCCTTCATCCATCTTGTCTAATTGGGTGGCTGTATATGTATGGGCCACATGTGGGGCAGGCTCTGAATGGGTGCTACTTCAGACTCTGTTTTAATCTTTGCCTCTCCAATCCCTGCCAAGGGTATTCTTGTTCCCCTTTTAAAGAAGGCATGAAACATTCACATTTTGATCATCCGTCTTGAGTTTCATTTGTTCTAGGCATCTAGGGAAATTCAAGCATTTGGGCTAATAGCCACTTATCAATGAGTGCATACCACGTATGTCTTTCTGTGATTGGGTTAGCTCACTCAGAATGATATTTCCAGTTTCAACCATTTGCATACGAATTTCATAAAGCCGTTGTTTTTGATAGCTGAGGAATATTCCATTGTGTAGATGTACCACATTTTCTGTATCCATTCCTCTGTTGAAGGGCATCTGGGTTCTTTCCAGCTTCTGGCTATTATAAATAAGGCTGCGATGAAAATAGTGGAGCACGTGACTTTTTTATATGTTGGGGCATCTTTTGGGTATATGCCCAAAAGAGGTATAACTGGCTCCTCAGGGAGTTTAATGTCCAGTTTTCTGAGGAACCTCCAGACTGATTTCAAGAATGGTTGTACCAGTCTGCAATCCCACCAACAATGGAGGAGTGTTCCTCTTTCTCCACATCCTCGCCAGCATCTGCTGTCACCTGAATTTTTGATCTTAGCCATTATCACTGGTGTGAGGTGAAATCTCAAGGTTGTTTTGATTTGCATTTCCCTTATGACTAAAGATGTTGAACATTTCTTTAGGTGTTTCTCAGCCATTCGGCCTTCCTCAGCTGTGAATTTCTTGTTTAGCTCTGAATCCCATTTTTAATAGGGTTATTTGTTTCCCTGCGGTCTAACTTCTTGAGTTCTTTGTATATTTTGGATATAAGGCCTCTATCTGTTGTAGGATTGGTAAAGATCTTTTCCCAATCTGTTGGTTGCTGTTTTGTCCTAACCACAGTGTCCTTTGCCTTACAGAAGCTTTGCAGTTTACTGAGATCCCATTTGTCGATTATTTACCTTAGAGCATAAGGCATTGGTGTTTAGTTCAGGAAATTATTTCCAGTGTCCATGTGTTCCAGATGCTTCCCTAATTTTTCTCCTATTAGTTTGAGTGTGTTTGGTTTGATTTGGAGGTCCTTGATCCACTTGGACTTAAGCTTTGTACAAGGTGATAAGCATTGATCAATCTGTATTTCTCTACATATTGACCGCCAGTTGAACCAGCACCATTTGCTGAAAATGCTATCTTTTTTCCATTGCATGGTTTTGGCTCCTTTGTCAAAAATCAAGTGACCATAGGTGTGTGGGTTCATTTCTGGGTCTTCAATTCTATTCCATTGGTCTATCTGTCTGTCTCTGTACCAATACCATGCAGTTTTTATCACTATTGCTCTGTAATACTGCTTGAGTTCAAGGATAGTGATTCCACCTGAAGTCCTTTTATTGTTGAGGATAGTTTTAGCTATCTTGGGGTTTTTGTTATTCCAGATGAATTTGCAAATTTTTCTGTCTAACTCTTTGAAGAATTGGATTGGTATTTTGATGGGGATTGCATTGAATCTGTAGATCGCTTTTGATAAAATGGCCATTTTTACTATATTGATCCTGCCAAGCCATGAGCATTGGAGATCTTTCCATCTTCTGAGGTCTTCTTCAATTTCTTTCTTCAGTGTCTTGAAGTTCTTATTGTACAGATCTTTTACCTGCTTGGTTAAAGTCACACCGAGGTACTTTATATTATTTGGGTCTATTATGAAGGGTGTCGTTTCCCTAATTTCTTTCTCGGCTTATTTCTCTTTTGTGTAGAGGAAGGCTACTGATTTATTTGAGTTAATTTTATACACAGCCACTTTGCTGAAGTTGTTTATCAGCTTTAGTAGTTCTCTGGTGGAACTTTTGGGATCGCTTAAGTATACTATCTTATCATCTGCAAATAGTGATATTTTGACTTCTTCTCTTCCGATCTCTATCACCTTGACCTCCTTTTGTTGTCAGATTGCTCTGGCTAGAACTTCAAGAACTATATTGAATAAGTAGGGAGAGAGTGGGCAGCCTTGTCTAGTCCCTGATTTTAGTGGGATTGCTTCAGGTTTCTCTCCATTTAGTTTAATGTTAGCAACTGGTTTGCTGTATATGGCTTTTACTATGTTTAGGTATGGGCCTTGAATTCCTATTCTTTCCAAGACTTTTATCATGAAGGGGTGTTGAATTTTGTCAAATGCTTTCTCAGCATCTAATGAAATGATCATGAGGTTTTGTTCTTTAAGTTTGTTTATATGATGGATCACATTAATGGATTTCCGTATATTAAACCATCCCTGCATGCCTGGGATGAATCCTACTTCATCATGGTGGATGATTGTTTTGATATGCTCTTGGATTCGGTTTGCCAGAATTTTATTCAGTATTTTTGTGTCGATATTCATAAGGGAAATTGGTCTGAACTTCTCTTTCTTTGTTGGGTCTTTGTGTGATTTAGGTATAAGAGTAATTGTGGCTTCATAGAAGGAATTCGGTAGTGCTCTATCTGTTTCAATTTTGTGTAATAGTTTGGATAATATTGGTATGAGGTCTTCTATGAAGGTCTGATAGAACTCTGCACTAAACCCGTCTGGACCTGGGCTCTTTTTGGTTGGGAGACCTTTAATGACTGCTTCTATTTCCTTAGGAGTTATGGAGTTGTTTAACTGGTTTATTTGTTCCTGATTTAACTTCAGTACTTGATATCTGTCTACGAAATTGTCCATTTCCTACACATTTTCAAGTTTCGTTGAATATAGGTTTTTATAGTAAGATCTGATGATTTTTTGAATTTCCTCTGAATCTGTAGTTATGTCTCCCTTTTCATTTCTGATTTTGTTAATTTGGACACACACTCTGTGTCCTCTCGTTAGTCTGGCTAAGGTTTTATCTATCTTGTTGACTTTCTCAAAGAACCAACTTTTGGTTCTGTTGATTCTTTCTATGGTCCTTTTTGTTTCTACTTGGTTAATTTCATCTCTGAGTTTGATTATTTCCTGCCTTCTACTCCTCCTGGGTGTATTTGATTCTTTTTTTTTCTAGAGCTTTTAGGTGTGCTGTCAAGCTGCAGACATATGCCCTTTCCTGTTTCTATCTGCAGGCACTCAGAGCTATGAATTTTCCTCTTAGCACAGCTTTCATTGTGTCCCATAAGTTTGGGTATGTTGTACCTTCATTTTCATTAAATTCTTAAAAGTCTTTAATTTCTTTATTTCTTCCTTGACCAGGTAATCATTGAGTAGAGCATTGTTCAATTTCCACGTATATGTGGGCATTCTTCACTTATTGTTATTGAAGACCAGTTTTAGGCCGTGGTGGTCCGATAGCAAGCATGGGATTATTTCTATCTTTCTGTACCTGTTGAGGCCTGTTTTTTGACCAATTATATGGTCAATTTTGGAGAAAGTACCATGAGGAGCTGAGAAGAAGGTATATCCTTTTACTTTAGGATAAAATGTTCTATAAATATCTGTTAAGTCCATTTGGCTCATGACTTCTCTTATTCTGTCTACGTATCTGTTTAATTTCTGTTTCCATGATCTGTCCATTGATGAGAGTGGGGTGTTCAAATCTCCTACTATTGTTGTATGTGGTGCAATGTGGGTTTTGATCTTTAGTAAGGTTTCTTTTACGTATGTAGGTGCCCTTGTATTTGGGGCATAGATATTTAGGATTGAGAGTTCATCTTGGTGGATTTTTCCTTTGATGAATGTGAAGTGTCCTTCCTTATCTTTTTTGATGACTTTTAGTTGAAAATTGATTTTATCTGATATTAGAATGGCTACTCCAGCTTGCTTCTTCCGACCATTTGCTTGGAAAGTTGTTTTCTAGCCTTTCACTCTGAGGTAGTGTCTGTCTTTGTCTCTTAGGTGTGTTTCCTGTAGGCAGCAGAATGCAGGGTCCTCGTTGCATATCCAGTTTGTTAATCTATGTCTCTTTATTGGGGAGTTGAGGCCATTGATGTTGAAAGATATTAAGGAATAGTGATTATTGCTTCCGGTCGTATTCTTATTTGGATGTGAGGTTATGTTTGTGTGCTTTTCTTCTCTTTGTTTTGTGGCCAAGACTATTAGTTTCTTGCTTCTTCTCTGGTATAGCTTGCCTCCTTATGTTGGGCTTTACCATTTATTCTCCTTTGTAGTGCTGGATTTGTAGAAAGATATTGTGTAAATTGGTTTTTGTCATGGAATATCTTGGTTTCTCCATCTATGTTAATTGAGAGTTTTGCAGGATACCGTAACCTGGGCCTTTATATATTACTTGACCTTTTTCCCTTACTGCTTTTAATATTCTTTCTTTATTTTGTGCGTTTGGTGTTTTGACTATTATGTGACGGGAGGTGTTTCTTTTCTGGTCCAATCTATTTGGAGTTCTGTAGGCTTCTTGTATGCCTATGGGTATCTCTTTTTTAGGTTAGGGAAGTTTTCTTCTATGATTTTGTTGAAGATATTTACTGGTCCTTTGAGCTGGGAGTCTTCACTCTCTTTTATACCTATTATCCTTAGGTTTGATCTTCTATGGAATCTTCTGCTCCTGAGATTCTGTCTTCCATCTCCTGTATTCTGTTGGTGAAGCTTGTATCTACAGCTCCTTGTCTCTTCTTTTTGTTTTCTATATCCAGGATTGTTTGCATGTGTTCTTTCTTGATTGCTTCTATTTCCATTTTTAATTCCTTCAACTGTTTGATTGTGTTTTTCTGGAATTCTTTCAGGGATTTATGTGACTCCTCTCTATGTGCTTCTACTTGTTTATTTATGATTATCTGGAATTCTTTCAGGGATTTTTGTGACTCCTCTCTATGGGCTTCTACTTGTTTAATTATGTTTTCCTGGAATTCTTTCAGGCATTTTTGTGATTCCTCTCTGTAGGCTTCTACTTGTTCTCTAAGGTAGTTCTTCACATCTTTCTTGAAGTCCTCCAGCATCATGATCAAATATGATTTTGAAACTAGATTTTGCTTTTCTGGTGTGTTTGGATATTCCATGTTTGTTTTGGTGGGCGAATTGGGCTCCGATGGTGCCATGTAGTCTTGGTTTCTGTTGCTTGCGTTCCTGTGCTTGCCTCTCGCCATCAGATTATCTCTAGTGTTACTTTGTTCTGCTATTTCTGACAGTGGCTAGACTGCCCTATAAGCCTGTGTGTCAGGAGTACTTTAGACCTCTTTTCCTGTTTTCTTTCAGCCTGTTATGATGACAGATTGTCCTGCTTTCGTGCGTGTAGTTTTCCCTCTCTACAGGTCTTCAGCCATTCCTGTGGGCCTGTGTCTTGAGTTCACTAGACATGTCTCTTGCATCAGTAAAGTTGGTCTTACCTGTGGTACCGAGGCTCAAGTTTGCTCGCGGGGGGCTGCCCAAGAGCTCTCCATGGCAGCAGCAACCAGGAAGATCTGTGCTGCCTTTTCCGGGAGCTTCAGTGGACCTGGGTTCCAGATTGGTGTTTTCCTCTGGCGTCCGAGATGTGTATGCAGAGTGCAGTCTCTTCTGGTTTCCCAGGCGTGTCTGCCTCTCTGAGGGTTTAGCTCTCCCTCCCATGGGATTTGGGTGCAGAGAACTGTTTATCCGGTCTGTTTCCTTCAGGTTCTGAAGTTGTCTCAGATGCAGCGGTCCTGCCGCTCCTGGGCCCTCCCCTACGGGAACCCAGAGGCCTTATACAGTTTCCTCTTGGGCCAGGGATGTGGGCAGGGGTGGGCAGTGTTGGTGGTCTCTTCCACTCTGCAGCCTCAGGAGTGCCTACCTGACCAGGCAGTCGGGTCTCTCTCCCACGGGGTCTGGGAGCAGAGAGCTGCTGCAGGCCAGGATCCGCGGTTGTGGGACTCCCGGTAAACACAGGAAGTGCCCGGTCTTAGAGGAATTCTGCCTCTGTGTGTCCCAAGATCACCAGACAGGTCTCTTGCAGCAGAAAGTTGGTGTTACCTGTGGTCCTGAGACTCAAGTTTGCTTGCGGGGTTTGCCCAAGAGCTCTCCGTGGCAGCAGCAACAAGGATGATCTGTGCCTCCGTTTCCGGGAGCTTCAGTGCACCAGGGTTCCATATGGCATTTGGTGTTTTCCTCTGGCGCCTGAGATTTGTATGCAGAGTGTAGTCTCTTCTGGTTTCCCAGGGCTGTCTGCCTCTCTGAGTGTTTAGCTCTCCCTCCCACGGGATTTGGGTGCAGAGACCCTGACAGTGATTCTTTAGATTTCTGAGTCCATAGATGTGATTAGCTGGAGGTTCTCTTTTCTTTTGTTTCTTTCATTTTTTTTCATTTTGAACAAAATTCATTGCTTTTTTATTTGGATATTTCTATATATACATTTCAAATATTATTTCCTTTACCACATTTCTGTCCATAATATCCCTATCTGGTTCCCTCCCTTTTTTCTCTAATCCCTCTTACTGTCCCTTGACATTTCCTTTAACTATCAGTCAAACCTAGGGAGGACCAAGGACTTCCCCTTCCATTGGTGCCTAACAAGGCCATCCTCTGCGACATATGCATTTGGAACCATAGGTCTGCCTACGAACAGGCTTTGATTATTGTTTTAGTACCAGAACGCTCTGGTTCATTGACATTGAAAGCACGATCCGCTCTTTTAATCCTTTCTCAAAATCTACCAACAAAAGGTCCGTTTTCAGTTCACTGTTTTGCCACTAGCTTTCACTTCCCTATTTGACATGCTGTAGCTGTGTCTGTCAGGAAAAATTTATATCGGTTTCTGGCAGCATGCATTACTTCTTAGCTTCATCAATCTTATCTTGTTTTGTGATGCATATGTATTCTCTTGTACTGCTCTGACTATCATTTCCTGACAATGACCCTTTAGATTTCTGAGTCGATAGATATGATTAGATGGCAGTCTTCTATTCAGTTATATTATCATAGGCTAGCTATGGTAGAGACTTTGATTAGGGACAAGCTCACCTACACATCTCCTGTATGGATAATAAGGATATTTTTGTCCTTCAGTCAAATGAGGCCAACATTCTTTTCTGCCTACGGTCCTGATGCTGAAAAATCAAGAAACTTTCACCACTGGATAGTTAATGACGGGCAAGAGAGTGGTATATTCATGAATAAAGGGCAAAAGACATGGGACAGGGTGGTGCCATTAGTTGCCGCCTTGCTCCATGACGGATCCTGGCTAAAAGATTCTCTTGGCCATGTTATAAATATCACTGCAACCTAAGACAGACAAAGTTCTTGAGTGATTCATTCTAGGACAAGCACGGCCATTTGACACTTATTCATTTGACTATAAGGAAGGGGGAGATGTAGGGAGTGATGCCATTGAAGCCCTACATTGTTGATGTTATTATTATGGTTAGAATTAAGTATGACTGGGTTCATGGAAAATCTCCAGTCAGGAGCAGGAGCCTATTACAAATCTGGTGGTCAAGAAAAATAATAATATGAAAAATGTGTCCTGATGACTAATAGTATGACAAATCTGTGAACTTTCTGACATCTTGTCAACATCACCCAATTCCCTGACCACACAAATATTGTGTCCTTCGCCTGCATAAATGTTTCATACTTCCCCCCTCCCTCTGTTACCACTGTTATGCTATAAATTCAGCCATGGAGAAAAATAAAATTGACTCGTTGTTCAGATTCTTGTCTCAGAGTCCTTCTTTGCGTTGATTGTACCCAGTTCCCTTCCAGGTACCCTCAGACCCCTCACTTACACAACTCTTGTAAACCTTTCTCAAAATCTACTAACAAGAGGTACGTTTAAATGTCACTGGTTTGCCACTATCACTCACTTCTGTATTTAACATGTCTACCTGTGTCTCTCAGGGAAGATCTGTATAAAGTTCTGGGTAGGATTCATTTCATAGCTTCATGAATCATACCTAGTTTTGGTATATATAAATATATATATACCAAATATATATTAAATATTATTTCATATATATATATATATATATATATATATATATATATATATATATATATCTGAGAGTTAAACCTAGGTTGGACCAGGAACTTCTCCTTCCATTGGTTCCCAACATGGCCATCCTCTGCTACATATATATATATATATATATATATATATATATATATATATATATATATATATGAGGTGGCTCCTACAGCTTAGAGTTTAGGTGGAATTTTAACATGGATTCTGAGAAACTAGGTCAAGAATATAGAATCCAATAATGACAGTTCCAAGTAGACTTCCTCCTTTTCTGATGAAACTATTGATGTTGAGGTTTCCCTGGACCTCAAGCCATTCCTTTCCCTGACACTCCTCCTATATCTTATGTTTGGCCTGAATATAGAAATATGGTAAAATATCTAAAACCCTGAAGTCTGGCCCTGGGAACACATGAAGCTAGATAATAAAGAACTGATACCTAATGGGACTACAAAACCACACTCTGTAATCCATGTTGTTCTTTGCTTTACTGATGTCTGGTAATTGTTGGATAAAACAAGGATTTCGGAGTTCATCATTTGTAGGAGGTTCACAATAATTACGCTGTTATATTCACTCTATAGCTGAGCACCCTTTGCTGCCAAAATCATTGCAAAACTTGTATTGGAAAACAGAATTTTTGAATACACATTCAGGAATATACAATAAGAAAATGTAATTAAATATTCACTCAATTAAAGGTCTGTAGGGAAAACACTAGCCTTTGGTAAACAAAGAAAACCTAAGAAATTGAATCATATGTCACAGGAATTGTACATTGAATAAAATTATTATCCAGAAGAATATCATCGACCTCACGTTCCTAGAACATTTCTACCCATGCCAAACCCCTGAATACGTTTCTCCATTCAGGGCATGTAACCACTAATGAAGCAAATGAAGTCTCTAGATTTAGAGAGATGTAGAACAGAAAGGTTTACACTGTGTCACAGGAGACATACCTGGAAATGGCACCCTCAAAACTGGTTAATGGAAGGAAAGCTGTTTAGAGGTAGGCCATGGCAGTTCTCAGAGACATCATCATTAGGGCCTCCCTGAAAAATCTTTTGCACCCTGGAGAGCCGTAGCTTCTTCTGTAATGTCACAAGTGTTGTTGTGTCTTCAACTGCACCTCAGTATTCCTTCAGTACCTCTAGTGTTTACCAATTAGCCTTCTATTCAGAGTAAACAGCCATTTGGGAGGGAGAACAAAGAGGATGACGGTATCAGAGATGGGGAGAAGGAAGCTGGCCTTCTGTCTTAGAATAAAAATAGGAAGAAATACATGGTCCTTGGGAATACTCAGTGATTTCTGGATAGGGGTAGAGTGGTTCCACTGAGAAGATAGCCTTGACCTGAGCCTTCCACACACGGGAATCGCGAGCTGTCATACTATTAGAAGCATCTCAACTTCCCTCTGTGTAATGGTTCTTGAAAGTCAGAGACTTAAATCATTAATTTCTGTATTCCAAAAACCAGGGGTTGGGATGGACACAGTTGTTTTCCTGAGAGCTTGTGGCTTTTATTATTTTTGCCCTGAAGAAAAAGATGCAAAGGAAGAATGCAAAGACAAGTTTTGTGTCCTCAGCTCAGTGTAAACTCCTCAATGCATTGGATTCCTATAGTGCAGTTTGTGTCTGACACTGACATCTGGGAGAGAGAAGTGCTTCTAGATGAGATTTCATCATCTCAGTCTTTCCACTAGTATAACTCTGATTACCATTCCCTGACACTGACCCTTTAGATTTCTGAGTGAATATGTGTAATTACCTGACACATTTCTTTTCTTTAATTTCTTTCATTTTTAAAAAAAATAGCAATTTTTATTGCTTTTTTAAATGGATATTTCTATATTTGCATTTCAAATTTTATTTTCTTTCCCAATTCCTGTCCATAAGAGCCCTAACTGGTACCCCTACCCATCTTCTATAACGTCCCTTAGTGCACCTTGATATTCCCTTGAACTGAGAGTTAAACCTAGGTTGGACCAGGAACTTCTCCTTCCATTGGTTCCCAACATGGCCATTCTCTGCTACATATGCAGTTGGAGCCATAGGTCTCTCCAAGTACAGTTTTTGAATATTGGTCTAGTACCAGAAAGCTCTGGTTCATTGGCATTCTTGTCCTTATAGAGTTGAAAGCCCCTTCAACTCTTGTATTCCTTTCTCAAAATCTACCAACAAGAGGTCCGTTTTCAGTTCTCTCCTCTGCCACAAGCATTCACTTCTGTATTTGACAGATTCTAGCTGTGTATCTCAGGAAAGATCTATATCTGGTTCCTGGCAACATGCACTTCTTAGCTTCTTCAATCTTATCTGGTTTTCGTGATATATATGTATATATATATAATTTTTCTTATATATTATACATATTATATATAATTTTATTGTACATTATATATATATATAATATGTATATTTTCCATGAGTACGTAATCCTCCGAATGGGATTACTTCAGTTTCTGCTCGAATTTCATAGATATTTTGGTTCCCCCTTTTAAAAAAGAGTGAAGCATACACATTTTGGGTGTCCTTCTTGGGCTTCCAGTGGTCTGTAGTCTGTATCTTCGGTAATTTGAGCTTTGGAGGCAATATCTATTTTCGGTGATTTCATACCATGTGTGTTTTTCTGTGGTTGTGTTACATCAGTTAGTATTATATTTTCTAGTTCAAACCATTTGTCTATGAATTTCTTGAAATCATTGCATTTGATAGCCGAATAGCAAAACATTGTGTAGATATACTATATTTTCTGTATCCATTCCTCTGATGAGTGCCATTAGGGTACCTACTAGCTCCTGGCATCATGAATAAGGCTGCTATGAACATAGTTGAGCATTTGTCTTTTTTGCATGTCGGAGCATCCTTTGGTTATATGCCCAGGATTGGTATATCTGGGTTCTCTTGTAGTGCAATTTCTATTTTTCTGAGGAATTTCCAGACTCATTTCCAGAATTGTTGAATCAGTTTGTAATCCTACAAACAAAGAAGAATCATTCCTCTTCCTTGACATCTTTATCAACATCTGCTGTCTCCTGAGTTTTTTATTTCAGACATGCTTCCATGTGTGAAGTGGAATCTCAGGGTTGTTTTCATTTACATTTCCTTGATGACTAAGTATGTTGAACATTTCTTTAGATGCTTCTCAGATATTTGACTTTCCTCAGTTGAGAAATCTTTGTTTAGTTCAGGAACATAATTTTAATGGGGTTATTTGTCTCTCTGAAGTCTAAGTTCTTGAGTTCTTCGTATGTATTGGTAATATTCCTCTATCAGAAGGAGGATTAATATAGAACTTTTCCAAATCTGTTCCTCGTTGTTTTGTCCTAACAGTGTCCTTTGGCAGGCAGTTTTATATTACAGTGAAGAACTGTCCGTTAGTAAACTAGAACACGGACTGGCTCTCCCTGACTTATCTACGTGTTCAGTAATTGCGGAAACGAAACGACCATGTTATACCCCTACAAGGCATGCATATCTATAGTCGTGGGTCTAGAGAGACCTATCAGTGATTCTGGGCTTCTGTCAAAGAAATGTTGGCTGGAGGAGTTTGCAGGTTTAATCCTGGCTTCTGTAACTACAGGCTATGGGGTTGTGAAGCCAAGATACACCATGTGCAGCTGTGTATAGGCCTGATAATGCTGACTCCTTGGATGAAGCATTGCTAAGGAATTAAGAGGAAATCAGCATCCCCTGCTCAACAGAGCTCAGGGAATGCTGACACTCTTTCTTTATTTCTATTTGAAGCTAGGTCAAAAGAGCACCTGTCAGGAATGTTCTTGAATATCCTTCAGTGTGCTAGCATTGGAGTACAATGAAATACTATGCAGGAGAGGTGTGAGAAACCCCTGAACTCTTCCATTAGAGATCAGAGAGATGAGCTATATTCACATTCAATTGACTGTGTATGTTCCTGGACTTTGGCTTTGATCATTCAGATTTATTGTCTCATATTTCATTGTTCAGGTGGCCAAGTTGTTGGGGAAGCATGACTCACAATTCTCTCCATTTTCCAATCCTCCATTCTGGGGTAATAGAGTTTAGTGAAACCCTTCACATTTTATACTGTAGACCAACTGACCTAACTTTTCTGCAATAAGCTCTTCTCTATTATCCCTAAACCGTCTGTCTGTGTCTGTTTGTGTATGTGTGTGTGTGTTTGTGTGTGTGTGTTTCTGTGTGCTTAAATGGTTAGTTTGTATGCAAGTTTACAGAAACCTTGTCACTGAATGGAATCTATGTAAGAAATCTATAAATTGTGGATGGGGCAGCATCCATATGTGCTCTCGCAACACGACCTTCTCTAAAGAGTAGCAAATTGTGCAATAAAATAATACACTTGAAAGTAAAACTTGGAGGAAATGCTCTGGCATGGCTACATTATCACTGTTAATTGTGATATTTTTCTTTTGTCTTCTGTGGCCATACATGAAGGCTCTGAAGCAAAGTTGCATCCTGTTGATCTGTGAATAAGCTTGAGGAGGCTGTCAACTTGGTCACATGAAACATGTGAAAGGAATGAGAAGGCAGTAGCAGGCCATTGTGATACTGCCTTCCCAATGGAAACATGGAAGTGTTGACAATCACAGAGTGAGGTCTCATGTCTGAATTTTGACACCCAGCTAGGCAAAGTGTAACCTGTCAGTTCACTTCCTGAGTACCATCCACAAGCCAAGGGTAGGCTCAAATGAAGCACCATTGAAGATAGATTCTGTCCCTTGGGAGCTGGATCTCAGGGTATGTGGAAGACCATTCAGCCTCCTGTGAAAAGGGAGATGAGACTAATGAGAGGCAGACAGAGGGGACAAATCAGTGTTTGTTTTTCTGGACCACCATAACGGCATTATCCAGGCTAAGGACTTGCTCATTGAAGTCTAGTGTCTCACATTGGTATAGGCCAATCTGTATGCATTCACAATAGCACAACTGGCTCTAGGCTTCTTTCGTGGTTACTGGGATTTACAGGCAGACATTTATAACATTTATTCTAGATTCACAATTTTTTTATGGCTTCATGTGCACAAGGCATAATCTTTCATGCTCACTCTGTGTCTCTTCCTCTGTTTCTCTCTCTTATCTCTGTCTGTGTCTATCTTACTCTCTGTCCTATTTTTCCTCTTTCCTGCAACAGTCTTTACTAATCAAAGCACATTTCATGGCAGATTATGCACTCACTTCTCTCATAAACCCCAGTGTGATTTGAACTTACTGTCCTCTGGAGAACCACAGTTAGAAATAAAGTTGACATCCAAATCTACTAGACTAGAATTTTAAGAACTGAGAAGATGTAGAATATTCAACAACTACCAACAAGCTTAGGTTCCTAGAAGCATGTATGGAAGGAAAATTTTCAGAGATCCAAGAAATACATGCCAGGCTGCCCATGGGCTGGCTTCTCTTTGCAGAGACTTCCAGCATTAGGAGAAAGGTAGATTTGGGCTTTAATAAATATGTATAGTTTGGGACTACATAGTCTCTTCCCTTATTTTGTCCTTCCCTGTCTGTATGTTCCTAATGGAAGTTGTACATAAATGTAGGAGTGACTCACTTTCAAGTGTATAGATGTGACATGTGGCACCCAAGTGAAGAATTTGACTTTTCTTCCCTGGTTGCAACTCCTTATCAGGGATCTACAACATCAGTTTCCCTATGACTGCTACTTTTTTTGTGCTTGTGAGTGTGTTTTTGTGGGGAGGGTGGGTGTGGGTGTGGGTGTGTAGGTATGTATGTATGTGTCTGTCTGTCTGTCTGAATTTATCTCTCTGTCTGTTCCCTCCACATGATACCTTTCCATAGTTCAGCTTGACTTCTTCTCTGTTCATTCCAAGGTTTACCCTTCATGCTTTCTCCGAAAGTTTTATTTTGTTGTTTCAAAGTGCACCTATGTTACCAATGATTCTGTAGCCTGACCTCTGAAAAGCTGATCATATCAGTAACAGACTCATGGCTAAATTAAGTTATTTTTGATGCTCTGAGGGAAGTTGTGATCATGATTCATGTAAGTTCACTTTATTTTTTACTCCCCTACTCCCGCTGTAGTACTCTGCAATTCTTTGCTTACTTGGATTTAATCTATGTATCTGGTCTCCTGGGAAGACATCATTCCAAACATCCACCTTAACTTAGCAGGAGCAGTAATGAGGAATTTGGAAAAACTGATCATTTAGCTAAAGAAGATGCCCCCTGAGAGGGAACAATTGTGTGGATCATTACTTCACTGACAATCATCCTGAGCTAATTTCTCAGCTTCCTTTCTTTTTGTCATTTCGAGTGTGCTACGTAAGCTGGGAGGACCATTTCTGGCCTGTATTTGAAAATTGAGTCTTCACTATTCATGCATGAAGGTGGGAAAAATTACAATAAATCAGTGATATCTCTGGCTTAGAGGGAGAGTGATTGAAAGTCTTCTCTTGGCAAAGCTTAGGCAAAGTCTTAGGCAAAGCTACTGGAAAGGGTAACTTGGCTTGTTGATTTGGAGAAGAGCTAGTTAATGGGTAGTTAAGTGCTGTTGAAGGGGAACCTCTTCTGGATACTCTAGTGTATGCTGGAATTTCCATGGTATTCTCTGTGATGTCACTAGTGTTACGGAAAAAGAAAATGCCCTTGTGGCATTTAGTTAGTCCTTATTGGTTTACCCACACACATGTTTTTCAGGATTATCAAGCTATTTACAGAGAAAACAGAGAGCATGGAGAGACATGAGAGGGAGAAAAAAAATTAAGATTCTTTCTTGTTATAAAAGTGCAAACCATAAATTATCTGGTGGTAAGCAGAGTGTGTGAGCCCTGGGCTGCTGCTGAGAAGCTCCCTGGAGGAGGTGGTCTTGGCTCAGGACTTCTAGGAGTAGGAATTACACAAACTGCTTTAAAGGTCTTCTCTAGATTCCTGGTGTAGAAGCTGGTGTTCCATAACAAAGAGTGGCTGATGAATCTCTCTTTACAGACAAAAGGGATTTATCACATTGATCATAGGCTGTGGACCACATAATTTAACAATGGATGGATATTTGGAAAGTCCAAGAATCCAGTAGTTGATCAGTCCACAAGCCTAGATGTCTCATCTGGTCATTATTATATGGTTAAATCCTTAGTAACCAGGTTCTACTGTCTGTGAGGGTTTGGTAGCAATGTGACTGCAAGCTAGAAAAAGTAACAGCTTCTTTCTTCCATGTTTTCTATGGGCTTCAAGTAGAATGCATTGTTAAGAATACATCAAGGTTGCCATTTTTCAATAGACCAGTACCTTAAACTGAACATTGTTTTCAGGGTAACTGCAGCCTCAAAGCACGGCTCAGTATTATGGGAACTGCAAGACAAAGTCTGGGAAGATGTTCCTGTTCATCGAGCCCACCTTCCAGTATTGCAGAAATACCAAAGAAATCCTAAATCAACTTTCTTTCAAACATGGTCTTCTGGAATTTGTAGACATCACAGCCACTAACAACACCAATTCAATTCAAGATTACCTCCAACAGCTCACTGGAGTGAGAATAGTTCCTTGCTTCTTCTTCTTCTTTTTTTTTTTATGAAGTCCCTTCTATTAGATTCAGTGTGTCTAGTTTTATGTGGAGGCCCTTGACTCATTTGGGCACTATCTTTGTACAAGGAGATAAGAATGGATCAATTGGCATTCCTCTACATGCCCCCCGCCACTTGAGTGGTGGGTCTTCAATTCTATTCCATAGATCTACCTGTCTGTACCAATATCATGCTGTTTTATCACTATTGTCCTTTGCTTCTTTATAGGTAATCAAAGACTTCATTGGCAGACGCAGTGATCTAATCTCGCTAAAACAGAATGGGGGGCTGATGACATGGCCTAGCAGATTGGAGCTCTGCTGTTATGAAAAGGGTGGCATTAAATCCCATGCTGACAGCTGTCATCCAGGCATGCTGAAGGCCAGCGCACCTGAGAATTGATGTGTGTTATGGAGGAGGACAGTATTTTCTTGTGACTTGGATTTTCAAAACATTGGCTTTTTTTCTATTCGTCAGTGCTTAAATATGATGCTGTTTGCATGAAACCATGGGGGAGGGAAGCTTAACAGATTACACAGGATTGATTATCCATACTTCATGTGCTGAAATGTCTCTACCTCTAAGCCCATGTTTAACAATCCAGTGCATCTAAATCTCCAGTGAATCAATTACTGTTTTTCTACCATGCTGTTCTGCTGATGTCATTTTGCAGAACTCAAATTCCTAATGATTATTAAAACAATGAATATTGTGAAGTTATTTATCATCTACACATAGGCCTTTCCCACTTATGCATTTACAGCTCTCAAATGGTGTTCTCAAACTTTCCTTCGCACAAGCACAGAAGTCCACAATGGCATGAGGATGCTGTTTGAAAAATCAGATGAAGGGTATTAGCATAGTTGTTCCTCTCTGTAGCAATATTAATGTAGATGGCAGAGCATGTGATGAATTCAGCTCTGTTTACAAACTGGTTAATTGCCAAGGAAATCCCAAACAGTTGTGAGTTGATTCTGGTCAGAGTCCCAGAAAACTCATATATGAAATGCAAAATTTCAGAGCTCTCCTTCAAAAACTATGAAAGAAGTTGCTGGCATAACACTGTCCTAAAATATTTATTCAATTCACACTTTTACATTTTGCTTAGATGTCTTGAAATGTCATTTATTAATCATGGAAATGCAGGTCTCTGGTCTTCAGTGAGAAGGATTCATTCTTAAAAAAGATGTATCTGCAGGTGATTGAAAAAATAAAAATAAAGAATAGATCTTGATTAAAGATGCAACATCCTACCACAAAGATCACATCAGAAGTAGATTTGATATATATATATATATATATATATATATGTATATATACATATATATATATATATATATGTGTGTGTGTGTGTGTGTGTGTGTGTGTGTGTGTGTGTGTGTGTGTCTGTTTGTGTTAAATCAGACTTGTATGTCTGGTATTTTAAGAAAGCTGACCTAATTGAAGATTATTTTTAATGTCGGCTTGAATCAGTTCACAAAGATTTTATTGAGAATATGTGAATATCGGTGTAAATTAGTCTGTAATACTCAGTCTTCCTCTCTTTCTGTCAGTCGTCTGTAATTCATTCTCCCTCTCTCTGAACCTTTCTGTTTACCTCATTTTCACCCTGCCTCACTCTCTCTCTTTTGTTCTCTTTCAATTTTTGGATAATACCACATACAAAAAAGAATTTTAATGTATTCAATCCTTTTGTCTACTTTATGAAATAGTCTAAGAAACTTTCACTGCTCTTTAAATGTATAATCAAAATTTTAAACTGAATACATGTTGTCCTATGATATTTATGAGGGAGATATTAAATGCACGACTCTGTGTCATTGTTCAGTATAGTGCTTTTTAACTTATGCATTTTGAGTTGATTTAATATTGATATATCCAATACATTCAGTAAATCATTAATGGTTTAAAAATTATTCTATATTTGGGACTGTAAATATAAAAAGTGTTTTCTGCACCTCTCCTCCCTTCTCTTTAATTTTATTATTTCTACACTTTCTTTAACTAACTTGACCAGTTGTCATGACAATCTTGTTAATACTTTCCACGAATGAACTCTTCCTTTCATTCATTATATTGTTGTCCTCCTTTTATTGATTTCAGCCATGATGAGTTGGATATACATATTATACCCTTTCCACAAGACTCAAAGACCACCATAATACAAGGTGTAACGAGACTGTAGGTGCCAAAAATGTGGGGGTGATCATAGCGAGTTATTGTATTCTAGATACACAGAGTTCTGACCTCATGATACACAGCAGCTGTGGTTCCCTGCACAGCTTCAAGCCAGTAAACAGTCCAGAATGCAGTGTAAATGCCTGAAAGCTGTTACTCCACACTATGGACAGTTAGTGTCTTCTGTTGGAGGGTTGAACGATTTTTGTAAGGGATCATCATGGGGTTATTAAACAGTATTTAAATGTTGAAGATATACAAAGGTAGGATTCAAAGTAATATAGTGATGTAGGTCAAATAAACGGGAAAATTATCATCAAAATATTTTGGTGGAAATTCTCAAAAAAATAAAACAATTAAAGTATATTCCTCAATATTATATACATAGAGAATGCTTTATTAAAGAGGGATGTTTCATACAGTGACTTTAATGAATTCTGTTAGTTACAACAGATCTGCCAATTCTGTGAGTTTAGTGAGGGCACATTATATGATTTGACATTTGTAAATTTAAAGTGACTATTTTCAAATATAGTAAGCCTTTATGCCATGCACATGTTCAACAACGGGCTTCTATAAATCACGATGTAAAAAGTACAACACTGTATATAAAGAAATAAATAATTAATTGGATACATATCTAAAGAAAATATTCACAATTGAAGAAACTTAAATGACTAAGACTCTAATGCAAAATATATATCATCCTTATATATTACAGAAATGCAAATCAAAATTATTCTGACATTTTTTTCAACCCTTTCAGAAACCTTAGTTTAATAACACATGATCCAACTTATCTTTACTGTGTTATGGACAGAAGAGAACATTGCTATTCTCCTGATGGGAACGCAAACTTCTACAGCAACTTCAGAAATCAGTATGATGTATCTTCATGAATGTAGAAATGGAAACACCTAAAGATATATCTCCAATAAATCCAAATCTTGATTTATTCTAGTATAGGGACCCTTCATTATTTGGAAATATTCAAGTTGTTCTTTAACAAATGAATGCATAAGAAAAATATGGTGCATTGACAGACTAGAAACAGGAAAGCATGTAATTTTCAGGACAGTGAATGTATCATGTGAAATCTTCATAGATGACTTAACCCAGATGAATAAGTGAAAATGGGATACTTATTCACTTTAATCTGAATGTTACTTCAGCAAACTGTGTATCTGTATGATCAGTTTAGTTTCCGCTGTCCTCATTTGGAAAGTAGAAGTGCACTTATTAATTGCTGAGGGACACTGTCAAGAACAGGAATGTCAAATGTAAAGAGACAGGGAAGAGGGCAACAATTTAGGGAATATAGAGATGTACAGCTAAAATTGAGTGACATTTCAGTCATAGAATGGAAATCAAATGGAGTAGAAACACTTTTTTTAAATTTTTATAAAGGATAATAACGATTTAATATAGGTACAGGGACAGATGATGAAATATTGATTGATTTTTTCTATGTAAATTTTCAATAGTATGTACATCTCAAAAAATATGGATTTCAGCTTTCAGTAAACCTGTAGTATAGATAATGACTGTATAGTCCTTAAAGAGTGAGATGTGAATGTCTCTGTTGTAAACATAAATGTTTACATATGTTTACAAATGTAAACATAAAAAAATATTATAAACATTTTATGTGTTCAATAATCTATTCATTTGTTTACATTTCAAACGCCATTTCCCCACTTTTTCTTCCTTTCTTGAATCACCCAAGCCATTTTGATCCTCTTTGTATCTAAGATGGTGCTCCCTCATCTACATGCCCACTTCCACTTTAGTCCTCTACCATCCCGCTTCTCGGGGATATGACGTCTCCACAGGAGCAATTAACTCCTTTCCCAGGGATGGAAGATGAGGGAGTTGTCTTTTCCATATGCTCTACAATCTATGTAGCAGAAGCCATGGACTGGCCCAAATTTGTGGGCCAATTTGTGGTAAATTTCCTGAGCCTTTCTAGTGTAAACTTAAATGATAGTGTTGTTCTTCATATTGGGCTCCAATCCCCTTCAGATCCTCATGCTCTCAGTTTCTGTCAAATGGTTACCTGTATGTGAATCTGTCACTGTCAGGTGATGCCAGAGCCCCTCAGAGCACAGACATATTAGGGTCTTATATGCAAGCAGATCTTGAAATCAGGAGTAGTCTGAGGATTTGGAGTGTGTGTTTGAAATTGTTTTTCTGGTCGGTGGTCTCTGGATTGAAGTTCCTTCAGTCTCTGCTGCATTGTTGTCTTTGCATTTTTTAGACTTGGGACATTTACAAGTTAAAGATTTTGAACTGTTTGGGCATCACCTGCTCTTCACAGTTTGGCATGTCTAGCTACAGTCAGACTCTTGTGGTTCTATCTCTTTTCTGCTTAGTATTTCAACTGCCACCATTCCAGTAAATTTATGGGACCCTCTTTCATCCCTGGCATCTGCGACTTTCCTTGGGATACCCAAGTTCAACACTCACCACTGATGTTTATTTTTATTTATTCCAATTTTTCCCTAGATTTCTCTCTTTTCTCTTAATACTGTTTCTACTCCCCCCATTTTGTTCATCCATATATGCTTCTAGCAAGGTCCCTCCATCCGTCTGTCTTCCATTATCATTTTGTTCTCACATCTAAGAGGGTTGCAAGAATCCACAGTTTTGCCTTCTAACATTTTACCCTCCATGTGATAAATGATTTGTGTATTGAGTATACTGACATTTGGGGCTAACATCCACTTCTCACTAAGTACATCCCATGTTATATCCTTTTTGATCTCTGTTACTTCACTAATTTCCAGCTCCATCCCTTTGCCTACAAAGTTCTTGGTTTGCTCATTTTTAATACCTGAGTAGTATTTCTTTGTTTAAATATAGCACACTTTCTGTATTTATTCGTCAGTTGATTTGAGGAATATCACGACTGTTTCCTGCATTTGACTAATATAAGTAAGTGTAGGGAGATTCGGGCCTGGCCACTTTGTAACTATATGGCCACAGTTAAGATTACTGCCATATAGTCATGGGATTATTGGACAGAGGCCTTTCCCATGTATTTATGGCACAGGAAGAAAAGACCAAGTAGTAAACACCCAGTGTCTCCACTGCATGACCACTGCTGAGCCCGGCTGATGCATGAGGAACCAACACACATGGACCACACCTGGGTGGTGGTCAATTTACTTCTGCCTTTTGCCTCCTCAGCCTTTGTCCTTGAGATTAGGCTTGTCTTCTCGGATTTCTCCCTAATTAATTCAGATGTCCTACTCGGTCTTTTGTTACCAAAGTCCTGAGCCAAGTAGTCTGGAGCCAGGGTTTCCCACTCTGCTTCCCAGATATTTTCTACCTGGAGACTTGGGTATGTAAGTGGTGAATAAAGCTACAGGAGACTTCCTCCTTCCTCTCTCTCTTACTCTCTCTTCCACTCTTCCACTCTTCTGCTCTTCTGCTCTTCTGCTCTTCCTCTCTTCTGCTCTTCCACTCTTATGCTCATCCTCTGTTCTGCTTTTCCTCTCTCTCTCTCTCTCTCTCTCTCTCTCTCTCTCTCTCTCCTCCTCCTCCTCCTCCTCCTCCTCCTCCTCCTCCTCCTCCTCCTCCTCCTCCTCCTCTTCTTCTTCTTCTTCTTCTTCTTCTTCTTCTTCTTCTTCTTCTTCTTCTTCTTCTCTCCCTCTCTTGGCTTGAAATGATAATCTCTGTGTCTGTGTGTGTGTGTGTGTGTGTCTGTGTGTGTGTGTGTGTGTGTGTGTGTGTGTGTGTGTGTGTTGTGTTTTTCGTTCATCCCGCAGGCTTTTGCCCGATTCCCGGTACCTTGTCTGTGCTGGTGCTGCCAAGTAAGGGTGCCATGAACATGTTCAACCACATGTCACTGTTATATGTGGATCATGTTTGAGTATTTGCTTTGAACTGTGTGGTAAAGCCGGGTCTTCAGGCAATGCTATTTGCAAAATTCTCTGAACCTCCACATTGATATCCAAAGTGGCTATCCAGATACCTATCTCACCAGCCGTGGAGGAGTGGTCTACTTTCGATATATCCTAGCCTACTCTGCTACTGCATTAGTTTTTTTTTTTTTGTTTTTTTTTTTGTTTTTTTATCTTAGTCACACTGATTGGTGTAATATAGACTCTCAAGTTCATTTCAATTTGCATTTTTTTGATAACTAAGGATGTTGAACACTCCTTGATGTGTTTCTCACCTATTGAGATACCTCAGTTGAGAATTCTTAGTTTTGCTCTCTAACCCAGGTTAAAAGTTGGGTTACTTGGTTTTGTGGCAGTTTAACTTTCTAATTTATTTCTATATTTTTTATTAAGGCACTCTACTAGATATAGGATTGGTTAAAGTCTTTTCCAAATGTGTAGATTTCTGTTTTGTCCTATTGGCAGTGTACTTTGCTTTAAAGAAAGTTTTCAGATTGATGAGATTTCATATATTGACTGGAGATCTTAGAGCCTGAACCTTTGGTATTTTGTTCTGAACATTATCTCCTGTGCAAATGTGTTTTAGGCACTTTCTGACACTTTCCCTTCTGTTGGGGTATATATATATATATATATATATATATATATATATATATATATATATATATATATATATATTTGCTTGATGCACTTTGACTTGAACTTTTAAGAAAGAGATAAAAATGTATCAATTAATATCCAGACCAACAGTTAGGCTAGCATCATTTCTTAAAATGCTTTCTATTATGTACAACATACTCAGTCATCAGGTAAATGCAAATCAAAACAACCCTAAGATTCCACTTCACATCAGGCAGAATGTCTAAGATAAAAATCTCAGGTGATAGCAGATGCTGGAGAGGATGTGGAGAAAGAGGAACATTCCTCCATTGTTGTTGGGATTGAAAACTGGTACATCCTCTCTAAAAATCTGTCCTGAGTTTCCTTAAAAATTGGACATTGCACTGCCGGAGGATACAGCAATACCTCCGCTGGGCATATACCCAAAGGTGCTCCAACATTCAACAAACACACATGTTACACTATGTTCATATCAGCCTTATTCATAATATTCAGAAGCTGTAAAGACCCAGATGCCCTTCACTGGAGGAATGGATACATAAAATGACATATATTTACACAAAGTACTACTACTCAGCTATTAAAAACAATGAGAACATGAAATTCATAGTCAAATGAATGGACCTAGAAAAACACACTGATTGATAGGTCGATATTAGCCCAAATGCTCAAATTACCTAACATACAATGCACAGACCATATGAAACTCAAGAAGGAGGGCAAAAATGCAGATGTTTCACTCCTTCCTTAAACAAGTAACTAAAATATCCATAATAGGTGTAGAGAGGTCTTGTTTTTAGGAGGCTGAAGTAATGGCCATTCAGAGTCTGCTGGACATATGGCACACACACACACACACACACACACACACACACACACACACACACACTGAACAGTTTATTAGCCCCAATTAAAACATAAAGTTGGGACATTCAAATTTCAAAGTCTTCTACAAAGACCTTCACAAAACACAGAATGTTTATGGATATAGATTTTATAAGAAAACTAGGGTTTCCTTCGTTTCTGGTTGTTCTAGGTATTGTACCCTAAAAATTCTTTCCCATCCTTGTTCATTGCTTCAGTTATTGCTGTGTACTAAATGATACTTTTAATTCAATGGACAGCAATGATACAGAAGTTGTTTTTTTGTGCTGGAGATATTCAATCATATACTCTCAGCTCCAAACCACATCTTTTAAAGACACGTCAGAAAGAAATGGTCTTCCAAATGACTTCAAATAAAGCTGTCACCCAGTGAAAAACAGCACATAACAGGAAATACATTTATATATAAAATATATACTCAAGTGAATATTCGTGAATATGATTACATTTTTAAAAGACAATTACATATTGCTATCTCTTTGGAACACAAGGGGAAAAGATATGTATTCATTGTGATTTCCAAATAGAATAGAAAAATGTGAAATATTTCAGCAGCAAGGTGTTGGTTTTTAATGCCAGTAGAACACTACCACAACCCTGAAACTACAAGACAACCTCCTCTAAACTTACAAGAAAACATCATCAATAAGACAACAACAATCAAAGTAACCATGTCATCTGTGGAGTCTTCAGGAAGAGGTGCAGCAACCTGAACATGGTTCCATGATATGCGTTAGTATGTAGTGCTTTGTCACCCTCCAGGTTTGTATTAGACCACCCATGTATGGTCACGATGTTTTAGACCATTTCAATAATGATGAAAACACTGAAGATGATGAGTGCTAGTCAAGCATCTTGTTTTCCTGAAAAACTCAAACCAGAGTGAAGTGATGTTATATTGATGAACAGGAGAATGGCCAAAGCCTCTTTGTGCACATTGTGTAAATGGGATGCCTTTTTAAACAAAGTGGGAGAACTTTGTGGACAGAAGGGAAAACTGGAGTCTGTTTAATAAAGATCCGCTATAGAAATCCCATTTAATGAGAAAGTAATGTCTGAAGTGCACTTGGCCAGAGATGGAGTTTTAAGATTTCATTACAGTATATGGTCACTGTTGTTGTCTTCATATACAGACTGAAAATGTCCCTAACACTAGTCAGAGCCTGACTACTGAAGAGAGATGAAAGGACAAGGAGCATTGGGAAAAATGAGACCTGAATAGCCATTAAAATTATACAAGAATCTGAGTGTCTGAGAGGAAATATGTGAGGGTCTCTTGGGTTGACATTGGAAATCTAAAGATCTTTGTAGGGGGAACCAGCATATTAGGATGTGTAGAGTTTAAATTTGCATACTCTTTCCATGACAAGAGTTCAAAGACCCAGCGTACCTCATGCAGTGGAGCACATTCCAATGACTGCCTTTTCAGTCACTAGATCATCATCAGAGACAACAGATCTTCCCACTCTAGTGAATATGCTACACAGTCAGTTTGCAGTTTGAGCGTTCATAAAAATCTGGATGACAGTCACATGTTGGTTCACCTCCTCAGCCACATCTTCCCCTGATAGGTCTAGGAATGAATGGTGGAGAACTTATCATTTTGTTTTCTTCCTTGAGAGGGTGAATTTCTGTACTTGGCTGTAATTGCTAATCCTGGGTGATCTAGACTCTCCTTCTGGAGGATCGAAATATTATAGGTCTTAAAATTTAGAGGTGTGTGTGTGTGTGTGTGTGTGTGTGTGTGTGTGTGTGTGTTTAAAACTTACTGTATCAGAGGAGGACAATACGAATACCTCCTTGGTCAGAAAGGCATATTTGAAGACTGCTTAGGAAAAATGAAATCTGAGGGCCATTGAAAATATTCAGAGGTAAAAATAGAAATTCTTTGGTCACAACAGAAGGACTGGAGGCCCAATTAAATTGATTAAGTAGGAGCACTCCCACAAGATAATATTTAGAACGTCTGAAAGCCTTTTGGATTGTGGAGGTCAGTAGAGTTTTATTAGAATAGGCACGTTTGGGATCCTTTGATGAGAAGACAAGTATTTGGTGTATAATTAGAGATAGGAAACAGTCTAAAAGCCATTTCTGTCAAAAAGGACACTCAGGATACATGGGAGCAGTCCATAGCAGGAACTGGCTGTTTTCTTCCAGTGCCTAGAACTGAACAAAACCAGTACCAGAGCTCCCTGCAACCACATCCCACGGAGAAGAGAGCTGGATCTTCAGAAATGCTGAAACTCCTGAGAATCCAGAGGAGACAAATACTTTCTGCCTAACTTCTTGAACAAAGAGGAAATCACCTAATGTCATCTGTGCACCTTGGACACAGGTTCCTGGGAGAATTCAGGTGAAGGACATTATTGTAGTCTGGATGTGCTGAGGTGAAAACCATTTGGTAAGAGTGCCTACACAATGGAAAGCAGAGGAAAGACCAACTTTTCTGCTCCCAGTTACCTGCCGTTTGGACTCAAAGACACAAAGAGAAGATCGAATGTAAGAATAATAGATATAAAAGAGAGTGAAGACTCCCACCTTAAAGGGCCAGTAAATATCTTCAAAACATTATTGAAGAAATTTTCCCCAACCTAAAGACAGAGATGCCAAAAAACATGCAAGATGCCTACAGAGTTCTAAATAGATTTTACCAGAAAGAAATTTCTCACATCACATGATAGTCAAAACACCAAATGCACAAAATAAAGAAAGAAGTTTAATGGCAATAAGGGAAAAAGGTCAAGTAACATATAATGTCTGACCTATGAGAATTACACAAGGTTTCTCACCAGATAGTATGAAAGTCAGAAGATCCTGAAAAGATATTCTCTAGACGGTAAAAGAACACAAATGCCACTCCAGTCTACTATAGCCAGGAAAATTCTCAATTAACACATATGGAATAACGAAGATATCCCATGACAGAACCAAATTTATACAGGATCTTTCCACAAATCCAGCCCTACGAAGGGTAATAGGAAGAAAACTCTAACACAAGGAGGGAAACTACACCCTAGAAAAAGCAACAAACTAATCTTGCAATGAAACCAAAAGAAAAGAGACACACAAACATGATTCGACCTCTAACAACAAAAATAACAGAAGCAACAATCACTGTTCCTTAATATCTTTTAACAACAATGGAGTCAATTCCCCAATAGAAAGACATAGACTAACTGAATGGATAAATAAAGAGGACCCAGCATTTTGTAGCACATAAAATACACAACTCAGAGACAAAGACAGACACTACCTGAGACTATTAGGCTAGATAACAAATTTTGAAGCAAATGGTAGGAAAGAAGGAAGCTGGAGTTTCCATTCTACTATGGAATATAATCAAATATCAACCAAAAGTTTTCCAAACTGGTAAGGAAGGAAATTGCATATTTATCAAAATAAAACCCACCATAATAAAAGTGATGGCACAACATACATATGCTGTACTCAACAATAAAAGAACTTCTGGGGGAATCACCATTCCTTACCTCAAGCATTTTACAGGGCAATAGTGATTAAAAACAAACAAACAACAACAACAACAAAAAAACTGTTGTATTTGTAAAGATCCAGGAATGTTGATAAGTGGAATAGAATTAAAGATCACAAACAAACACACACATCAATGGTCAATTGATATTTGAGAAAGAGGCTAAAACCATCCAATGAAAAAAAGATAGGATTTTCAACAACTGGAGGGACGCATGTAGAATTATGCAAATCAATTCATTTTTATTGCCCTGTTCAAAGCTTAAGTACAAGTGGATCAAAGACCTCTTCATCAATCCTGATAAACTGTATCTAATAGAAGAAAAATTAGATGAGAGTCTTGAACACATGGGCATTTGGAAAAATGTCCTGAATCAAACACCAGTGACATAAGATCACTGTAAGATCAAGAATCAGAACAGGACTTCATTAAACTGCAAAGCTTCTGTAAGTCAACGGACACTCTTATTAGGACGAAACGGCAACCAAATGATTGGGGAAAGACCTTTATCAATCCTACACCTAATACAGAGCTAATATCCATAATATAGAAAGAACTCAAGAAGTTAGACACCAGAGAGCCAAATAATCCTATGAAAAATGGGGTGCAGAGCTAAAAAGAGAATTCTTAACTAAGGAATATCAAATAGCTGAGAAGTGTGTCAAGAAATTCTCAACATCCTTAGTCATCAAGGAAATAAAAATAAAAACAGTCCTGAGATTCCACCTCACACCTGTCAGAATGGCTAAGATCAAAAACTCTGGTGACAACAGATGGTGGTGAGGTTATAGAGATAGAGGAACACTCCACCATTGTTGGAGGGATTCCAAACATGTATCATCACTCTGGAAATCATTCTGAAGTTTCCTGAGAAAATTGGATAGTGCCCTAACTGAGGACCCAGCTACAGCTCTGTACTCTGTATACACCCAAAAGTTGGTGCAACATACAACAAAGACATATGCTCCACTATGCTCATAGCAGCCTTATTTATAATAGGCAGGAACTGGAAAGAATCCAGATGCTGTCCAACTGACAAATGGATACATAAAATGTGATACATCTGTACAATGGTCTACTACTCCGCATTAAAAACAATGAATTCATGAAACTCATTGACAAGTGGATTGACCTAGAAAGCATCACACTGAGTGAGGTAACCCAAACACAGAAAAGGACACATAGTATGCACTCTCTGATAAGTGGACTTTAGCCCAAAAGTTCGAAATCGCCAAGATACAATCCACAGACCACATGAGGTTCAAGAAGAATGATCAAAGTGTGGAAGCTTCACTCCTTCTTAAAAGGGGTAAGAAAAACATTCACAGGAGGGTATGTGGAGGCAAAGGTAGAAGCAGAAACTGAAGGAACAACAATTCATGCCCCACCTGTGTCCCATATACATATATACAGTCATCAAAAGTATATAAGATTGATGAGTCTAAGAAGTGCATGCTGACTGGAACTGAATATTGATGTCTCCTGAGAGACACAGCCAGAACAGGTCAAATTCATAGTTGAATGGTAGCAGCAAAACATTAATCTGACAATGAACACTTGTTGGAGGAATTACAGAAGCGACTGAAAGACCTGAAGTTGCTTGCAAACTCATAGGGACAACAATGCCCAACAACGAGAGGTCCCAGGGAGTTCAGTGTCACGGCCACCTCGTCCAGCAAGGAAGACACAACACCGTCGGATCCTTGACAGCAGCCTTTATTGCAGGTCAACTTCTTTGCTGATACAGGGACAACGAGCAGCCAAAGTGCTCGCCTTGTATACCCAGCAGATTGAGGCTATGCTAATTGTCCTTCAGGGACTGGCAGAGCATGAATCACCTCATTAGCATGGTACTGCTCCCTCATTAGCATATTACTGGCCAACTGATGCCAAGTGCAAAGCCTGCACATGAGCAGTACCGTTGTTCACAACAGAAGGGCACCCTATATCTCCCCCCTTTTTGTTTAATAAAGTGACTGGTCCAGATCTGGGTGTCACGTCAATCTTGGCACTGCTCCTCTCTTATGATGTTCTCATCCAAACTCGGCCTTACCCATCATAGAGTTACACTATCTCCACTGGGCCCCATGTCTTAGGTTGGTCTGAGCTCAAGGAAAGTTGCCCGTCTTTGGATACAATGACAGCACATGACAGAGACAAAAAAGATATAGGGCGAATTCTTAATCTTTAAAGAGTCAAGCCATATGTTGGGAGAAGCACCCTTTTTAATGGCGGTCATAGCCTAGAAAACAACCACTTTGTGTCTGGCATGTTCTCTTTTTAAATGGCCAATAGGTCAGAGACCTACTCCACATCCCAGGAGGACAAGAGCTCCCCAGGAAAATATGCCCGCCCACTCCTTAAAAAGGGAGAAAGCTTTGGTAACCCATGAGGTCAAATCTTCAACTGTTATGCGGTCCAACCTAGTGCTGTTGAGGACATCAATCAGCATCTGCAAATGTCTTGATAGTTGCTCTGTTTTCATGGACCAGTTTCCATTCAGATAATTCGAGATTTCTTTGCTCTGTTGAGAATGCTGAGAAAAGTTAGTTCTCAAAGGAATAATGCGTAAACTCTAAAGGAGGAAATGTAGGACAGCTGTGTCATATGACACAGTGCTTCAATTTGTTCTTGAACTAAATCTATCCTTTGATTAGCTAAGAGAAAGCCAGATGCCAAATGGGTACATTCCTCACATTGGAGCTTATATTATATTGAATATTGAAATGTGGCTCTACGCAACCAAAGGCAGGGCAGGGAAGAGTTCTTAACAGTAAAACATAGAAAAGTTAGTGGCAGCATACCATTGGGGGATTTCTCCATTTGGCACTATAAAGGGAACAACACACAAACAGAAGGAAGAGGAAAAGGTTGGTAAAATAGTAGAATTGCTATGAACTGGCATGGGTCCTGGCCAGGATCTGGAAATAGCCCACAAGATGAGTGAATCAACCAGGATTACCATTCCCAGTTATTGTAGGGTTCGAAGTCTCATCTTCAGGAAGAGAAGAAGGCAATTTTCGAGTCAAGTGCTCAGGTACGCAAATTGGGTTTTCTTGATTCTGTGGAAAAAGACAAACAGCTCCCCTAGATCTTGAAATTATGGGATCTGGGACATGCCATTCATCAGTTAAGACATCCTTCCACTTTACTTCTGCATTACTCATAGGTGTAGTAGCAGCATGGTGATCCGCGGCAGAGCGACCATGTGCATTCAAAATTAAGAAATTTAGAGTAAAAAGAGCTAAAGAAAGTTGTTCTTTTGGTGTTCGGTCGCTGGCAATTCCTCTTTCTTTTTCTCTTTTTGTATAAGCTCTTTTAAGGTAAGATGTGCTCTTTCCACAATTCCTTGACCCTGGGGATTGTATAGTAATCGTGTAGTATGACTGACCTACATTATCTGGCAAAATTCCTGAAAGGACTTTGCAGTGTAGGCAGGCCCGTTGTCTGTCTTAAGACTATCAGGCTTTCCCCAGGCTGCCCATGCCTCTAAGCAATGACTTGTGGCATTATGAGTCTTTTCACCACTCACCAGAGTAGCGTATATAATACCGGAACGGGTATCAACAGAAAAATGAGCATATTTTAAATTTCCAAATTGAGATATGTGTGTGACATCTATCTGCCAAAGTTTTAGAAGGATCAGATCATGAGGGTTAATCCCCACATGAACAGGGTGGTGAAATTGAACGCAATTCTGACAACTAACACCACATCACGAACTGTAGCCCTAGAGATGTTAAACTTTGGTTGAAGAGTAAAGGCACGAAATGAAACTTTTGATGAAATTCTCTAGCGAGCTCAACTGGAGCAGCATGAAAATAAACTACGAGTTCTAGAATCCACCCTGGCGTTATTACTGGTCATGGGACCAGGCAAATTAGGAAGGGCTCGAATATGTTATATGAGAAATTTATATTTTCTTGCCCAAATCAAATTTTGTAATTCTAGAAGAATTTGACATACAGTAATACTTGACCGAATTGGCCCTGCAATTTCAAGTGAGCATACAGCATTAACTACATAAGCAGAGTCAGAAATTAAATTAAAAGAATCAAGAAATCTTTTAAAAATTTCCAATATAATTTTACATTCTGTATTTGGGGGGTGCCTGGACTGAACTGAATTAATACTGATTCTTGAGAATCAACCATATAGGCACCTACACCTCTTTTGGATCCATCTGTATAAATATCTAATGCTCCAGACAAAGGCTCTGATGTAGTTACCTTTGGAAAAATCACTCAATGTTCAATGAAAAATTGTAGCAAAGAATCCTTAGGATAATGATTGTCAAACTCTCCATCAAAACAAGAGTGTAATATGGCCCAATTGTCTATCGAGGCACACAATGTTTCTATCTGTGCTGTTGTATATGGTATAATAATTTTCTTGGGTAAAATACCAAAATGCTGAATACAAGATTTAACGCCTAACACAGCAAGCTGTGCAACAGCAGAAGGGTAATATTCAAGGGTCTAATTAATCCCATCTCTTTCCACACCTCTGGGCAAATGGAAGTAGCTTTTGTAGATTTCACCATGCTTTTATGTTGAGGGTTATACGGAGGTGCTGTTGGTATAATCACTTTCTTGCCTAATTGTCTGCCTCGTTACCACATGCACTAGAATGTGTCCAGTCTGGATCATATCTCTCCCTCTCACACTGAGCAGCCTCTTTCTTGAAATCAGCCTCATCATCCCAAAATTCAGTCTCCAAAACACCGAGTCTATCCTTCATGCTACAAAGTTTGACTTCCAATCCCTACATATGAACGCATGATGGTGTGGTCTTCAATACCGCAACAAAGTGACTCTGCCTTAAAATCTTTTAGAAGCCTGGTTTCTAGGATAAGATTTCCATAAAAATATCATCCCAATTTAGACCTGTTTCCCTAGATTGGCTCATACCACATGTCGTCTAGAATGACTCAATCCAAATTTCCCAGTTTTATGTCAATTTTCTGTTACTAATGTTACATTTTTTTAACCATATCCAGTGACTTAACAGCCAATAGTCCATAACCAAGGCATGTGGAGAATATTTATACATTTAAAACCAATCAGAAAAAAAAATTGAAGTGGCTACACATACCTTAGCTACAGGTACAAGGCTCCAATGGCCGATTGAAACTGATTTTTTAAGAGAAGCACCTTGTCACCTGCTAAATCGCCTTGAGACCAGGAATAAAAGTAGGCACACGCTATACAGTTCTTAAGACAAAAGTTTATCTTTTTGCTTGATTCTCCTGATTGAATTTTTCAGGCGGTGTAACTCTATCAAATCTGATCAGTATAACTCTGTGAGATTTCCAGAGCCTAATCACATACCTAGCAATAGCCTCAACTTGAGGCACAACTAAAGGTGCATTGACCCCCTTTTTTTTTTAATATCTGTCTTCCCTCTGTTCCTTTTATCTCCTTTTCTTTTCCTTTTTTCTTTCTAGACCTTTTCTTACTCCGACATGCTTTCTTGTAGCTCTGCAATGACCCTTTGACCTGTCCTAATGGCGTCCTCACATCGTTTATCCTCCAAGCAGTCAGGGTCCATTCGCCAAAGACGTTTTGGTTCTGGCTTAAGCTTGTCATCTGTGCCTTCTCTATCCCACACAAAGAAAAAAAGAAACAAAATTACAAGCCCTACCCACAAAGGATCAATCGGAAACAACATTGCCATAGTTCATAAACCTATCCGCCTCTATACCAAGGTTTTCAACTTCACAAACCTTTCGGCCTCTATACCAAGGCTTTCATCATCTCTGTTTACCTCCAGAGAACTTTATCCATCTTCTCTGCTTACCTCCAGGGAACTTTATTCATCGTCTCTGCTTAAATCCAGAGAACTTTATCGTCCCTAATCCGGAAACTTTACCGATGTTGCTGTCCTGAATTTGAAAAGTTATGGATCCACAAGAATATCCTCAGCTCTCCGTAAAGGACCACAAGTTGTCAGGGCCACCTCATCCGGCAAGGAAGATACAACACCATCTGGTCCTTCTTTTTTTTTTTGGTTCTTTTTTTTCGGAGCTGGGGACCGAACCCAGGGCCTTGCGCTTCCAAGGTAAGCGCTCTACCACTGAGCTAAATCCCCAGCCCCCATCAGATACTTCTTAACAGCCTTTATTGCAGGACCACCTCATTTTGCTGAATTGGGACCTCAAGCAGCAAGAGTGCTCGCCTTATATACCCAGCAGGCTGAGGCTATGCTAATAGTTCTTCAGGGATTGGCAGAGCAGGAAACACCTCATTAGCATGGTATTGCTCCCTCATTAACATATTACCAGCCAACTGATGCCAGGTGCATAGCCTTTGCATATGCAGTATCTTTGTTCACCATAGGAGGGCGCCCTACACATCCAAAAGGCCAACTGTTGGAAAAGGCACTCTTCTTTTCCTTAGAGCTCATGGCTTTTATATTTTTTTTTGCCCAGAAGAAAAAGATCCTAAGGAAGAAGTGGAGGACAAGTATTGTGTCCTCAGCTCAGAGTAAACTCGTCGATTATTTGGATACCTATAGTGCAGTTTGTGTCTGATAATGGTATTTGGGAGGGAGACGTATTTCTACTTCATCTTATCAGTCTTTCCACTAGTATTACTCTGACTCCCATTGCCTGATAGTGACCCTTTAGATTTCTCAGTAAATATGTGTGATTAGCTGGCAGTTTTCTTAATTTTCGGAATATTTTTTTTTTGGTTCTTTTTTTCGGAGCTGGGAATGAACCCAGGGCCTTGCACTTCCTAGGCAAGCACTCTACCACTGAGCTAAATCCCCAACCCCTTTTTTTTGTTTTTCTTAATTTTATTTTTCCATATTTACATTTCAAAGGCAAAAGCCTTTCCTAATTTCCTGCCCATAAGATCCCTAACTGGACCCATTCCTTTCTTGTATAATCCCCCTTACTGCCCTTTGACATTCCCTTGAATTGGTAATAAAACCTAGTTTAGACAAAGGGCATCTCCTTCCATTGGTGCCCAGCAAGGCCATTTTCTTCTACATATGCAATTGGAGCCATAGGTCTATCCATGTACAATCTTTGAATATTCGTATAGTACCAGAAAACACTAGTTTGTTGGCTTTATTTTTCTTATTGGATTGAAAGCTCCTTCAGCTCTTGTAATCCTTTCTCAAAATCTACCAACAAAAAATCTGTTTTCAGTTCACTGTTTTGCCACTACCATTCACTTCTGTATTTGAAATGCTCTAGCTGTGTCTCTCAAAAAAGACCTATATCCGTTTCTTCTAATCGTGAAATTATAAGCTTCTTCAAACTTATCTCGTTTTGGTGGCATATATATATATATATATATATATATATATATATATATATATATATATATATATATATATATATATATACATATACATATATATATGTATATGTATATATGTGTGTGTGTGTGTGCATGTGTGTGTAACCTAAAGCTATGAGGTTAGTGAGGTTAGATGGATTTTTAACATGGATTTTTGGAAACAGGGTCAAGAAAGTAGAATCCACAAATTACAGTGCCAAATAGACTCTCTCCTATTCTTATGAACCTAATGAAGCTGAGGTTTCAGTGGACCTCAAGACATTCCTCATCCTGCACATCCTCCTGAATCCTGTTTAGCCTGAGGAAAGAATCATGGTAAAACATCCAAACCCCTCAAGACTCTTCCTGGGAACACAGGAAGGTCGATATTAGAGAACTGATATCTAATGGGACTACAGAAACACATTCTATATCCCATGCTGACCTTTGCTTTAATGATGTCTTGTAATTTTTGGATAAAATAAGAATTTGGGACTTTATTATTTGAAGAAGGTACACAATATTTACACTTTTATATTGACTCTATTGTTGTGTCCCCTTTGTTGCCATAATTATTGCAAAAAAATTGAATTGGAACACAGAATTTTTGAGTACACATTCAGGAATATATATAATGTCTGAAGGAAGACTCATGGTAAAACATCCTAAACTCTCAATTCTTGCTCTGGGGCCACAGGAAGGTAGAAATTAGAGAACTGATATCTAATGGGACTACAGAAACACATTCTATAGCCCATGCTGTCCTTTGCTTTAATGATGTCTTGTGATTTTGGATAAAATAAGAATTTGGGAGTTTATCATTTGAAGAAGGTACACAATATTTACACTTTTATATTGACTCTATAGCTGTGCCCCCTTTGTTGCCAAAATTATTGCAAAATAATTGAATTGGAAAACAAAATTTTTGAGTACACATTCAAATATGTATATAATGTCTGAAGAAAGAATCACGCTAAAATATCCAAATCCCTCAATTCTTGCCCTGGGACCACAGGAAGGTAGATATTAGAGAACTGATATCTAATAGAACTTCAGAACCACATTCTGTAGCCCATGTTGTCCTTTGCTCTACTGATGTCTGGTAATTTTTGGATAAAAGAAGGATTTGGAAGTTTATCATTTGAAGGAGGTACACAATATTTACGCTGTTATATTTACTCTATACCTGTGCCCTGTTTGTTGCCAAATTCATTGCAAATATGGAATTGGAAAAATGAAATTTTTGAGTCCACATGCAGGAATATATATAGTGTCCCCTGTCAATGAGTGTACAATCAGGAAATGTAGCACAATATTCACTAAATTACAGGTCTGTAGAGAACAAACTGACACCTGGGAAACAGAAAAAACCTAGGGTATTGAACTTTAAGTCACAGGATTGAACCTGGTAAAGAAATTAATCTCCAGAAGAATCTCCTTCTCTATTTGTTCCTAGATATTTTCTACCCATGACAAGCCCCTGACTAACATTTTCCATACAGAGCATGTAACCACTAATGAAGCAGAGAGAAGTCCCTAGCTTTAGAGCCATGTAGCATGTAAAGGTTTCTACAGTGTCACAGGAGACACTCCTGGAAAGGGCAACTCCAAATCTGGTCAATGTAAGGAAATCTGTTCAACAGGTAGGCTATGGCAATTCTCAGTGACATCATCATTAGGCCCTCCATGAAAAATCTCTCATATCCTGGAGAGCCCTAGCTTCTTCTGTGCTGTCACAAGTGTTGTCTTGACAGCAACTACCTCTCAGATATTCCTTCCACATATCTATGGTTAACTAATTGGCCTCTATTTCAGAGTAATGAGACATTTGGGAGGGAGAAGAAATAAGATGAAGAGATCAGAGATGGGGAGAAGGAAGACGGTCATTTGTCTTGGTATAAAATAAAAGAATACATATGTGGTTCTTGGGAAAACACCATGGACAAATAGCTTTAATTCTTTGGTTCTCTGGGTTAAGTGAGCCCTTGGAGAAGTAGCTGAACATCCTAAAGACCTGTGGTCAGATGGTAGAGTTTCTAGATATCCCTTTTTAGATTTCGATAGTCCTAGGGATTGTATGCCTGATGGTAAATGTTTTCCAGAAAGAGGGATAGAGCCAGATTGATTGTTAGATGCTTTAGAAGATATGGAATTGTTCTGATATACTTGGGCTAATGGCACATGTCTACATGACTTTTTTCATTGTGGACTTTCCCTCAGATCTTTGGAAATATAAAAAAAAAGTTTTGTATTTCTGAAGTCTAGTTTGCACAATGACAAATCACGTTTATCAATGAGAACACTTTCTGGAGCCCTTGAGAGGGGTGAAGAAATTCCCTGAAACTCTAGGGTAGATGGTGAATATGCCTTGTTTGTAGAACGATGAGTTCTTGAGCATCTTTGGACAATATGTGATGTCCAGCATGCCCATGTAAGGATTGGCAACTTTCCACAATTCCTTCGTCATTTTGGAAAATTCCATGGCTTTTTGTACAGATGGAAAAGTTGTGGGACTCACCTGAGGAGTAGTTGTAGGTTTTGGTGTCTCTTTGACAGCAGAAGATGGCACAAGATCCCTTTTGGCAGAAGGGGGAAGTTTGAAACTGTCTTCCTTAGTGGAGAATTTTCTCAAGATTCCATCAGAAGGATCAAAACTTAACCCTTTGTTTCTAGAATCTTGGTGCCTGTGGTCCACTTTGGTAGAGGGAGAATGTCGACTATTTCTCCCAGAGTCGACATGTGAAATAAATCTTGAGTAGATGGGGATAGTTGTAGAGTATGGTGTTCAGATGTAGTAGATCCTATGACATCTTTCTCAGATGAGGAAGGTTTAATGTACCATGTATAAGTGTAGAAATCCTAACTGTGATGTCAGAATGGGGGTTAGGACCCGCAGATACCAGCCCGCAGCAGCTCTCTGCTCCCAGACACGGTGAGAGAGAGACCCAACCGCCTGGTCAGGTGGGCACTCCTGAGGCTGCAGAGCGGAAGAGACCACCAACACTGCTCAACCCTGCCCACATCCCTGGCCCAAGAGGAAACTGTATAAGACCTCTGGGCTCCCGTGGGGGAGGGCCCAGGAGCGGCAGGACCCCTGCCTGAGACACCGCCGGAAACTGAAGGAAACAGACCGGATAAACAGTTCTCTGCACCCAAATCCCATGGGAGGGAGAGCTAAACCTTCAGAGAGGCAGACAAGCCTGGGAAACCAGAAGAGACTGCTCCCTGCACACACATCTCGGACGCCAGAGGAAAAAGCCAAAGACCATCTGGAACCCTGGTGCACTGAAGCTCCCAGAAGGGGCGGCACAGGTCTTCCTGGTTGCTGCCGCTGCAGAGAGCCCCTGGGCAGCACCCCACGAGCGAACCTGAGCCTCGGGACCACAGGTAAGACCAAATTTTCTGCTGCAAGAGAGCTGCCTGGTGAACTCAAGACACAGGCCCACAGGAACAGCTGAAGACCTGTAGAGAGGAAAAACTACACGCCCGAAAGCAGAACACTCTGTCCCCATAACTGAGTGAAAGAGAGGAAAACAGGTCTACAGCACTCCTGACACACAGGCTTATAGGACAGTCTAGCCACTGTCAGAAATAGCAGAACAAAGGAACACTAGAGATAATCTGATGGCGAGAGGCAAGCGCAGGAACCCAAGCAACAGAAACCAAGACTACATGCCATCATCGGAGCCCAATTCTCCCACCAAAACAAACATGGAATATCCAAACATACCAGAAAAGCAAGATCTAGTTTCAAAATCATATTTGATCATGATGCTGGAGGACTTCAAGAAAGACATGAACACACTTAGGGAAACACATAATGGGGGTTAGGTATTAGAGCTAACTCTGAAGATGTGACCTCTCCTAGAGCATCATGGACATGGAGAGGTCTGAGAGCCTCATGAGCAGATAAGGATGTTTCTAGATATCGTTGTGTAATTGTGGAAGTTCCAAGAAAATTTTTTTCTGCCGGAGAAGTGGAAACAGACTTTCGTATAGAAGTGTCAGTTTCCTAGCATGCATGATAGGCAAAACAGGTTGTAAGGCCCATTCAGAAGATGAGGTAAAATCCAGAGCCTTTGAGGTATTTGGCAGATGTTTTGGATTTGATTCTGGGTATAATGAAGGACTGGGAACCCTTTCTGCATATTTGGAAGAGTGTGAAGCATCTTCTGTAGTTGGGGAAGTTGGCTGATCTTGAGGAGATAAGAAAGTTCCTATAGTCTACTTTGAAGTTTGCGGAGGTCATATACATTCGTTTGCACAAATGGAATCCAAGTAATCCCTTTCCTCAGATGTCGAGGATGCTACAGACACTGGTGTTTGCATATCATGTTCCACCACTCCTCGTTCACATATGGTTGGATCCATAACCTTCATTATAGATGGAATATGTCCTAGAACATCTTTTGTACATGTGTCACATCCACAAGCCATTTCTCAGGATGTGGCTGTGGGTAGAACTCCTTTTGTAGATGTTTCTTGTCCCACAGTCTCCTTACGATATAGAGTATACTATTCAGAGAATCCTGTTCAATTTTGGGAAATTCTAGCATCTCTGATGTATATGTGGAAAATTTAGGAGACTCTCCTTTCAGGACAGAATGACCTAGAGTCCCATGAGGATTGGGGATGTTTCATCTTCTCTGTACATTGTATAAATATGGAGTCTGCATGGCTCATTGACTGTGTTGTGATAAACTTAGCTCTTTTGGGTCTGATGACAAGTCAGGAGGGTCCTTTTCGGTGGTAGAGGATATTTGAATAATTCTCTGTTGTATAGGAACATTAGAAGTATTGGGGGTGATGGTCAGGGTGCTAGATCACATATTTTATGTGCAGAAGGCACAAGAGTCCCTTGGGTGGACTCAGAATTTTCTACCGCATCTTGTGTGGGTGGAGAACTCTCAATGGTCCCTTCTGAAACTGGCAATGGTCCTTGATATAATGGTGTACATGCAGAAAGTTTTGTCTCTGCATGGGATTGTACGTGTGATATGAAGTTCATTTGGGGAATTTTGACTGCATTTTGTCCCCCTTGGACCATATGAGATGATTTAAGCCCATTTTTTAATAGGGGAAGACTTTGAAGGTCCTCTTGATTTAATTGGGAAGTTCTGAAATCCCCTTTGTCAGCAGAATAAGGTTTCTAACTCACTTTACTGGAATCAGATTGCATAAGGCACTGTGGTGGAGATGGGGGACATGTCTGTCTGTCTTTGTGAATAGACATAGCTCTCTGACCTGCTTCGGCAGGTGTCGAAGTTATTAAAGTCTCATGTGGAGAGTGGGTAGGACTTAATTCATTTGTGGAATATGAGAAATCACTGAGAATACCTTTAAGAGAGGAAGTTTTGCACCACTCTTTGTCTGATGGGGCCTGTTGTACCTCCCCGTGACCAGAGGTGTCTACTCCAAAACACTTTGGAGGAGAATTGTAAAGAATGTAAAACTGTAGGATGGGCATTTAAACTCCTTTGGAAACTCTGTGGAACAGAGAGGTGATCAACCAGAAGTGTGGGCAATACTAAGACCTCTGGGATGGAGAAACTGACATTTCGGCCCACCTGGGCCCACATCAATATTCCAAGAGGAAACTGCATAGTGCCTCTAGACACATGAATATAGGAGAAGTCAAGCTGCAGGAGCCTTGCAGTCTAAGCTGAATCTGAACTGGTACAACCTACACCCCAATCTCGTGTGGGATGGGGAAGACTTAGACCATTAGAGGAGAAGAAACCCTTGACACCTCTGCTCACATTTCTGACTCAAGAAAAAAAACAACTAGCTCCATCTGGGCCTCCTGTCCATAGGGCCCTAGTAGCAGTAGGGGCTGGTCATTTCTGATTGCGGCCATCATGGAGAGCTGAAAGTCAGCCCGAGGAGCGACTTCAGTCCTGAGACCAGATGTGAATTCAACTTTTCTGCTCGAAGTGACCTAACTGGTGGACTCAGGCACGAAAATGCAGAATTCCTCTGGGTTCAGGAACACCCAGTTTCTAGCTGGCTCCTGAACCACACTGATCCTGGCCCAGAGCTTCCTGCTCCTAGATGCCTTGGGAAAGATAGCTTATCTCCCAGGAGTGTGGACAATACTGAGCCTACAAGGCAGAGACTGCCACTTCTGCACACCATTGCCTACAACTTTGGCCCAAGATGAACCTGAAAATTACCTCTGACACAGGAATATAGGAGGAGTAAAGCAGCAGGAGCACGATGTTCCAGACTGTGCCTGGATCTGAACTGAACTGCTCAATCATCTCTCTGCACCCAAATCCTAAGGGTGAGGAACTATACCTACAGAGTAACAGACACTCCTGGGAAATCAGAGGGGACTAATCTCTGCGCAGATTACTGACTCTAGAGGAAAATATCGTGTGCCATCTGTGCCCCCTTCCCCACATAGGGACCTAGGAGAAGTATGGGAAGTCCCTTCTGGTTCCTGGCCACAGTAACGGCTGAAAGCCAGTGGACAGGAGCAACTGCAGGCATGAGAGTAGAATACTCTGTTCCCATAACAGGGTAAAAAAAATTGGAATACAGGTCTACAGCAGTCCTGACACATGAGCCTACAGGATGGTCAAGGCACTGTCAGAAAGAGCAAGACAAGCTAACTCCAGAGATAACCTGATGACTAGGGGCAAGCACAGAAAAGCAAACAACAGAAATCAAGACTCCTTGGGCTCATCAGAGCCCAAATCTCCCACCAAAGCAAACACTGGATATCCAAACACCAGAAAAAAAGATCTAGATTTAAGTTCACATTGTATCATGATGATGTAGGATGTTAAGAAGGTCATAAATAACTCCCATAAGAAAATACAGGACAACAGAAAATACAGAAGTAAACAAGTAGAATCCCATAAAGAGGGAACAGAAAAGTACCTTATAGAACTACTGGAAAAGTAACAACTCGGAGAAGGATTTTAACAAAACCATCCAGGAGTTAAAAATGAAATTAGAAACAATAAAAACAACACAAAGGAAGACAACCCTGAAGATGGAAAACCTAGGAAAGGGACAAGGAGTCATATGTGAGAATCACCAACAGAATAAATGAGAGAGAAGACATAATCTAATGAGCAGAAGACTCCATAGAAAACATTCACACAAGTGTCAAAGATAATGTAAAACAGAAAAAGCTCCTAGCCCAAAACATACAGAAAATCCAGGACACAATGAGAAGGTCAAACCTAAGGATAACAGGTATAGAAGAGGGTAAAGACTGCCAACATCAAGGGACAGAAATATCTTCAACAAAATAATAGAAGAAAACTTCCCTAATCTAAAGAAAGAGCTGCCCATAAATATACACAAAGCCTAAAGAACACCAAATAGATTGGACCAGAAAAGGAAATACTCCCATCACATAATAGTCAAAATACCAAATGGGAAAAACAAATAAAAATATTAAAAACTGTAAGGGAAAAGGTTAAATAACATATAAAGGCAAACCTATCAGAATTCTCACCAGAGACTATGAAAGCCTGAAGATCCTGGACATACAGTCAGTAAGAGAACACAAATGCCAACCAAGGCTAATGTATCCAGCAAAACTCTCAATTAACATAGGTGGAGAATCCAAGATAATCCTTGAAAAAACCAATTTTACGCAATATCTTTCTACATATCCAGTCCTACAAAGGACGCTAAGTGGCAAACCCCAACACAAGGAGGCAAGTAAAATCATAGATAAAGCAAGAAATTAATCTTTTCACAACAAAACAAAGAGAAGAGAAGCACACAAACATAAACTAACATCCAATTATGAAAATAACAAAGTAACCATCACTATTCCTTAATATCTCTCACATTCAATGAACTCAATTCCCCACTAAAAAGACAAAGATTGACAAACTGCATATGTAATGAGGACCCAGTGTTTTGCACTACAGGAATCACTTTTCAGAGACAAAGACAGACACTACCTCAGAGTAAAAGGCTGTAAAATAACTTTCCAAGCAAATGGTCTGAAGAAGCAAGCTAGAGTAGCCATTCTAATAGCATATAAAATCTACTTTCAACCAAAAGTCATCAAAAAGCATAAGGAAGGACACTTCATATTCATCAAAGGAAAAATTCACCAAGATGAACTTGAAATCATAAATATCTATGCTCCAAATACAAGGGCATCTTCATACATTAAAAAAAAAACTTACTAAAGCTCAACGAACATACTGCACAGCAAATAATAATAGCACGAGATTTCAACACCCTACTCTCATCACTAGACAGATCACGGAAACAGAAATTAAACAGAGACCAAGACAGACTAAGAGAAGTTTTAAACCAAATGACGTAATAGATATTTTAGAACATTCTATCATAAAACAAAAGGATATAACTTTTTCTCAAAACTTCATGGCACTTTCTCCAAAATTGATCATATAGTGAGCCAAAATCAGGCCTCAAAGGATACAGAAAGATAGAAATAATCCAATGTATTCTATCAGACCACAAGGACTAAGGCAGTTCAATAACAATTAGGAAAGAGCACCCACATATACATGGAAGTTGAACAATGTTCTAGTCAATGATCACTTCGTCAAGGAAGAAATGAAGAAAGACTTCTTAGAATTTAATGAAAATGAAGGTACAATGTACCCAAACTTTTGGGACACAATGAAAGCTGTGCTAAAAGGAAAACACATACCTATGAGTGCCTGCATAAAGAAACAGGAGAGAGCATACATCAGCAGCTTGACAGCACACCTAAAACCTGTAGAACAAAAAGAAGCAAATATGCGCCGGTATAGTAGAAGTCAGGATATAATCAAACTCAGACCTAAATCAATCAAGTAGAAAAAAGGGGACCATACAAAGAATGAACAGAACCAAAAGCTGCTTCTTTGAGAAAATCAAGAGGATACATTAACCCATAGCCAGAGTAACCAGAGGGCACACAGAGTGTGTCCAAATTAACAAAATCAGAAATGAAAAGGGAGACAAAACATCAGAATTAGAACAAATTAAAAAAACTCATCAGATCATCCTAAAAAAAGCCTATATTCAACAAAACTTGATAATCTGGAGAAAAATGAAAATTTTCTTGATGAATGCCAGGTACCAAAGCTAAACAAGGAACAGAAAAACCGTTTAAACAACCAGTAATTTCTAAAGAAATAGAACAAATCAATAAAATCCTCCAAACCAAAAAGAGTCCAGGATCAGATGGGTTTAGTGCAGAAATCTATACAAAATTCATAGAAAATTTCATACTAATACTCTGCAAATTTTTCCACAGAAATGAAACATATAGAGCACTACATAATTTCTTTTATGAAGCCACAATTACTCTTATACCTAAACCACATAAAGACCCAGCAAAGAAAGAGAACTTCAGACCAATTTCCCTTATGAATATCAATGCAAAAATACTCGATAAAAGTCTTTCAAACTGAGTCCAAGAACACATCAAAACAATCATCCGTCATGATCAAGTAGGTTTTATCCCAGGCATGTAGGGATGGTTTTGTATATGGAAACCATCAACGTAATCCATTATATAATCACACTCAAAGATAAAAAACCAATGATCATTCCATTAGCTGCTTAGAAGGCATTTGACAAAATTCAACACCCCTTCATGATAAAATTCCTGGAAAGTACAGAAATTTAAGGCCTACTCCTAAACATATACAGCAAATCCATAGCTAACATTAAACTATGTGGAGAGAAACTTAAAGCAATCACACTGAAATCAGGGGCTAGACAAGGCTGCCCACTCTCTCACAACTTATTCAATATGGTTCTAGACATCATAGCCAGAGCAAGCAGACACTGAAGGAGGTAAAGGGATTAGATTTGAAAGGAAGAATTCAAAATAGCACTGTTTGTAGATGATATGATAGTATACTTAGTGACCTCAAAAGTTCCACAAGAGAATTACTAAGCCTGATGAACAATTTCAGCAAAGTGGCTGGGTATAAAAGTAACTCTGCACAAAAGGTAAACAAGTGGAGACAGAAACTAGGGATATGACACCCTTCACAATAGCCCCAAATAATACAAAATATCTCAGGTGAATTTATCCAAATAAGTAAAAGATATGAGCATATGAGCAGAACATCAAGTCTAAAACTATCCTCAACAATAAAAGGACTTCCTTGGGAATCACTATCCCTGAATTCAAGCAGTATTAAAGAGCAACAGTCATCAAAACTATCTGGCATTGAGACAGAGGCAGGCAAATAAACAAGTGGAATAGAACTGAAGACCCACAATGAACCCATACACCCATGGTCACTTAATTTTTGAGAAAGGAGCCAAAACCATCCAATGGAAAAAAAAAAGGTAGCATTTTCAGCAAGTGGTGCTGGTTCAACTGGGGTCAGTAAGTAGAAGAAGGCAAATTGATCCATTCTTACTGCCATGTAGAAAGCTAAAGAGCAACTGGATAAAGGACCTCCACTTCAAACCAGATAAACTCAAAGTAACAGAAGAGAAAGTGGGGAAGCACCTCGAACACATGTACACTAGAGAAAACTTCCTGCACAAAACATCAATGGCTCATGTTCTAAGATCAAGAATCGACAAATGTCATCTCATAAAACCGCAAAGCTTCTGTAAGGCAGAGGACACTGTTCTTAGGACAAAATGGCAACCAACAGATTGAAAAAAGATCTTTACCAATCCTACAACAGATAGAAGGCTAATATCCAAAATTACAAAGAACACATGAAGTTAGACTGTAGGAGACAAATAACCCTATTGTAAAATGGGGTTCAGAGCAAAACAAAGAGTTCATAGCTGAAGAATATCGAATGGCAGAGAAACACCTAAAGAAATGTTCAACATCTTTAGATGAAAGGGAAATGAAAATCAAAAGAACCCTGAGATTTCACCTCAAACCAGTGAGAATGGTTAAGATCAAAAACTCAGGTGACAGCAGATGCTGGTGAGGATGTGGAGAAAGAGGAACACTCCACCATTTTAGGTGGGATTGCAAACTGGTTAAACCATTCTGGAAATCAGTCTGCAGATTCCTCAGAAATTTGGACATTGAACTACCTGAGGATCCAGCTATACCTCTTTTGGGCATATACTCAAAAGATGCCCCAACATACAAAAAAGACACGTGTTCCACTATGTTCATAGCAGCCTTATTTATAACAGCCAGAAGCTGGAAAGAACCTAGATGCCCTTTGACAGTGGAATGGATACAGAAAATGTGGTACATCTACACAATGGAATATTACTCAGCTATCAAAAACAATGACTTTATGAAATTCATAGACAAATGGTTGGAATTGGAAAATATCATCCTGAGTGAGGTAATCCAATCACATAAAACACTCGTGGTCTGCACTCATTGAAAAGTGGTTATTAGCCCAAATGCTTGAATTACCCTAGATGCCTAGAAAAAATAAAACTCAAGACGGATGATCAAAATGTGAATGCTTCACTCCTTCTTTAAAAGGGGAACAAGAATATCCTTGGCAAGTCATAGAGAAGCAAAGATTAAAACAGACACAGAAGTAACACCCATTCACCCACATGTGGCCCATACAAATACAGTCATCCAATTAGACAAGATGGATGAAGCAAAGTAGGTCCGGCTGACAGAAACAGGATTTAGGTCTCTCCTGAGAGTCACAGCCAGAATACAGCAAATACATTGCCGAATGCCAGTAGCAAACCACTGAACTGAGAAAGATACCCCATTGAAGGAATCAGAGAAAGAACTGGAAGAGCTCAAAGGGGCTGGAGACCCCTTATGAACAACAATGCCAAGCAACCAGAGCTTCCAGGCACTAAGCTACTACCTAAAGATTATACATGGACTCACCCTGGACTCTGACCTCATAGGAAATAATGAATATCCTAGTAAGATCACCAGTGTAAGGGGAAGCCCTGGGTCCTGCTAAGACTGAACCCCCAGTGAACGTGATTGTTGGGAGGGCGGCAATGGGGGGAGGGTGGGGAAGGGAACACCAATAGACAAAAGGAGGGAGAGGGATTAGGGGGATGTTTGCCCTGAAACCGGGAAAGAGAATAACACTCGAAATGTAAATAAGAAATACTCAAGTTTATTAAAAAAAATTTGCTTCATATAAGAAAATATTTTCACATTTTAATAATAATTATTTTATGATTGAGATTCCGAATTTGTGACATTTGTCTGCTTATCATCTGTGATCTTTCATATATGTATGTATGTATGTATGTATGTATGTATGTATGTATCTATCTATCTATCTATCTATCTATCTATCTATCTATCACTTATAGCAATCCATTTGTTATATTTTTACCTCACATATGTCCTTTAGTATCCTGAAATTATATCATATGCTGGAAAATTTAATTAGATATTTCTGATGCTAAAACACATATACAGTCACATTACCAAACTAAATCTTTGTTTGTTTTATGAAATAGATGAAGAAATTTGATAGTTTAAAAATTAATTACCTACCTTGAATCTATTTTCTGAACTGTAACTTAAAATGAATCAAAATTTATGAAACAGCTTTTAAAATTCTTGAGTACTATTGGATATATGAGAAAAGTTTCATAAAATTAAAAAAAGGCACTAGAGTGCATGTTATGTTACATAAATATAAATATATATATATACACATATATATACACATACAAACATATTTACATATATATAGATATGTCCACCTACACATATATACCATACACACACACACACACACACACACACACACACACATATATATATATATATATGTATGTGTGTGTCCTTACATACACATATATAAACATATATTCAACATATAAACATATGTCCTTATGGACACATGCACATATAGACATATATACACATACACACACAAATACATACATACATGCTTTTACAAAGCAAAATCCTTGCTTTTAAAAGAATTTGCCGGGGCTGGGGATTTAGCTCAGTGGTAGAGGGCTTACCTAGGAAGCACAAGGCCCTGGGTTCGGTCCCCAGCTCCGAGAAAAAGAACCAAAAAAAAAAAAAAAGAATTTGCCTAGGCATGATGTATATGGTTTTGCCAAATAAGAGAAAAATAATGTTATTGTTAAATGGCTCTGTCTGAGTACTCACTTCTGCTCAATAAACATGATGATGGTTCTACCAATCTGACGTCTATGTACTTGGATATTTGAAATGATGTCCTTTGGTTCTCTAACTCACTCATACACTTTCTCCAAAAATAAGTGATTCCTTATCCCTACAACTGGATGGCATGTGCCTTTAGCCAAACATAATAGGAAAATTAACAGAGGAGCTTCATGTCTTACAAACATTATTTTATAAACTTGTTTGAAATCGTAGTTTTGATAATTATCATCTTGACCAAAGGCACCATCATGCTTACACATTCACCTTTTTTTAACTACCTGTACTTTCTTTCATACCAGAGTAAGAATAAGTAACTGCAATTGAGGTGGATTTAAGAGTTTGGAGTACCATTACAGCTCACAGGTTGTAAGTGTTTTTAAGCATTTTATATTGGAAACATGGTCAAAGGATCTATGTTGTCTTGATTTTTCTCCTCTGTTCACATACTGGATTACCCATTTCAACATTAGCAGCAAAAGCTGTAATTGATTGGAATAGTCTCTATCCCTCTGAGGAGAAAATGATGTACAGGATTACTCAGCTACAGTAATGTATTTGTAGCAGCAGCAAAAGTTTCAAACACCTTATATTTTCCAATGGAAATCTGGCTATACAGACTATGACAAACAAATAAAGCAGCAGCAACAATGTTTGTGCATCTTGAGTGTCCGCTGATCTTCAATTCCCTGAGAGAAGAACAGCATAGAACTTCTCTCTGTCCAGGCTACTGACTGAAGCCTGCCTGTTCTACTAGGTTGTGCCACTGCTGCTGTTTCCTGTTTGTTATGAAAACTCTACAGATCTAACTACTAGGGTATTCATGAAATGTCTGCTAATGGAACAAGCTGCCTATTCCAACTTGAGAAATTAAATTCTGCTTTCCAGACAACACAGATTGGAGTTCCTCAAATGAACCTTTCTAAACAGGGCCACCACTCCCACCCCCCAATGTCCCCCCCATCCGTTCTTTTACCTCTGGTGCCTGGAGGTCTACAAGGAGGATAAAACTTTTAAGAGTCATCAGCAAATATTGATATTTGGAAAAAATATATTTTTAGTTTGAAGAGTTAAAAGCTGTGGACTCTCCTGGGGTGTAATATTACTCAGTCATTTGCTGTATTCTGCATGGAAAGACCCTGAGGATGCCAAGTTAACAGCAAAAAGACAGGTATTTTCTGTTTCTGCATATATCAGTGTATATAAAGATTTTATCAACAGTTGTAAGAAGCAGGAGGTTTGGTTCTGGGAGGAGAGAGAAGGAAGAAAGTTGTTATGTGTAAAATGCATGGCTTCTTTGCGCCATAAATACAAAGAGATCTGGGTCAGAGAGGGAGTGACAGGCGCACACACCAGAGATACATAGCACTATACCAAAAATGGTAAAGTGCTAAATTTTGTGCTGCATATATTTTGATACCAAACCAAACGAAAGAAAACAAAAAAACAAATAAAGAACCATAAGTGTGTATAAAGATCTGCTGGAAGAACTTTGTCTAAGGCTGTCAATATTCAACACTAAATAAATAATATAAAATAAATGAGGACCCACTCATTCTTGGAGCTAGCCACCAAGTAATATTGGCAATAGTATTGTGAAACAGCATTGAATCCCATGGCAAGTGTTCATTGCACATTACGTTGGAAATATTTGCATGCTTTTTTTTCCATTGGGAACCAAGCTCTGGTTAAATGTGTTAATGCATTTGTGTGAACATTCAGCTTCTTGAGGTCCAGGCTCACTGAACATTGGTTCCCTGCTGCAAGGAGAGCACTGACAGCAGTGAACCATGATAATCTGTTGTCCAGTGAATGAAGAAAGAAGTGAGGGACTAAATACCAATCAAAGAATACACATGGAGGCATTAAAGGCTTCAGCCTTATATATAGAAGAGGAAGGCATTGTCCACCATCAGTAGGATGAAAGGCCTTGATCCTATGAAGTCTGGTTTCCCTAGTGTAGGGAATGCCAGAATGTTGTGGTGTGAGTGGGCAAGCAGGATTGGTAGCAAACTGACAGAATCATGGGGAGGTTGGATGGAAGAGAAGGCAACCAGGAAAGGGTACAACATTTGAAATGTAAATACATAAAATATCCAATTAAAAAAGCAAATGAGTGACAAATGAACAGGAGGCTTACCTCAAAGGAATAAGAGAGCTTCTTGATGCTGGTATAAGTTAAAAGATTCAAGGATTTTTGTTATGTATGGAAGGCAAGGGTCAGCAGACTACAGTATTTCATGTTTTTTAAAGAAATACAAGTGAAATAATGGTTCCATTCTCTTGTAGTAACATACTGAATAATTGGAAACATAAATAGACATCTGATTATTTCATTGGTTAAAGCATCATTGACGTATCCACCAATAGCTTAAACCAATATCAGAAAGGTTATAATGGGATAAGGAAGCAATAGAGTGTACATGGTCAGTGTTGGGATACAGATATCTCCAATGTATTTTCAATCATATACATTAATTTACACTGCGAAAATATAAAATTAATTGATTAATTATTTAATATTAAAAGATTGAATGAAATCCAAAGAATGTAATTCCTTACATTAAGCAGTACTGTCCGAGGATATGACTTTCACACTTAGAATCATATTAGGAGACAAATTCATTTAAAAAAATTGTTAAAAGTGCTGTGCTATAGTGGGGGAATATAGCATCTAAAGTCTTAATGTCTGGGATGGAATACTGGTTCTCCATTATCTAATCGTAAAGCAAATAAGAATGTAAAGAGACAAGTGCCTCTGCGAAAACACTCACTATAAAATACAAAATGCCCTTATACATTCAAAAGAATACTATAAGAATTTTAGATCTTCTAAAAGGACATAGGATGATGATTTTAGAATGGGTTCATAATGCCGTACAATATATCTTATTTAAAATCTAAAGCTCACACGTGTGAAGTTTTGTTTGGTTCGAACTGTTTTCTAGTTAGCATGCATTAATCTTCTACCGACTTCCCGCTTTAATTCTAATTGATTTTTATTGCAACTTTCTAAGTAGCCAATTTTGTATGCTCTGTGACAGCAACAACCATTTGTGTGCGGGTGTATTTGTCAAACATGTAGAGCCAGAATAAATCTGATGTGTCATGGTGAATGGAATTGCAACAATAGCTGAAGTTTACAGGATTTATTTTGATATTAAGTACTGGCCTAAAGGAAACTCTGTCGTACATATATTTTTGCTAGTTTGCTTGTAAATATTTTGAGATAAAAATGTAAAAGCATGTTATGTGAGTAAATGAGAATACCCAATTGCTAAAATGTCAGAAAATATAAGATACTTATTCTGAATTTCAAGGGAATGCAAAGTCAAAATTAACAAGAGTAATTTGATGGGATGGCTATTGTGTATGCAATATTTCTGTGCCACAGAATTATACCTTTACATTAGTACTCCTTGGTACATTAAAAAGCAAAATGGCCAAACTGCATTTTATTTCTTGTAGGACAGTTAAAAAAAGAACCCGAAAGCTATCCTTTTAAATTCTTTTAAAACTTATTTTGCATTAGATAAATATCTCCTTTAATAAGAGTAGAATAACTTTTTTCTAAAATACTTTTGCTAACTTGAAACATTCAAAAATGAATTTTGCTTTCTTTTTCCAAAAGTCAATACCAATGTACATGAAGAAAGTCCATCAATAGTGAGAAAGATAATTGCTGCAGTTCTTCAATAATCATTTCCTTTGGTAAATGGAATTTTATCCAGGTGTTTCAGAATTAATCTAACTATTGTCATTTCCAACAGTAGATGTAGAAGAAACCATGACATAAAAAAATGGAATTCACTGCTACAGTAAAATCTCATTAAAGTAAAACCATGTCTGCAAGCTATAAGAACTTTTCCAAGCAATTCCAATTGACATTCTTATACAAATTATTTTTATAATAAATGTAGTAAACAAAATACTCCCATACAAAGAGTGATATCTTTGAGTTAAATTCACATTAAATTCAAACTTTTTCTCTTGATATAAAGTCATATTAATTAATCTATTATTTCTTTGGAAGGCATAAAAGAGAATATGGTTTGTGTTGGGTAGCAGGCAGCAATCTGAACCATCAACCTCTTTGTGGTAATCTAATAGATATGAATTTCATTTCTTCCATGAATGTTTAAATAAGATTCTTCACTTTTAATATTACCAGTCTCTTGTTTGTTTCTGGATATCACAGATCCAATAAGGGTTGGATTAAAAAGTGGTAACTATGTCATGATAATAAACTTACTCTTAGAATTTCCCTGTTTGTTGCTACCTCTGAATAAGGAAGTTTGAATCAAATCATGCAACTTGACTCCACAAAGATGTCCTCCTTCTCTAACTAGGATTTGCACACTTTTGTCCATAATACCTTGTCTTAGCCAGAGTTTCTTTTGCTGTTATGAAATGTCATGACCAAAAGGGAAAAAAGAAAGTTGGGGAAGAAAGTGTTTATTTAGTTTACATTTTCTTTTTTAAAATTTTATTTAATAGAATTTGCAATCCAGATTGCATCCCTCTCCCAGCCCATATTCTGATTGTTCTATATCCCTTACTTACTCCCCTCATGCCCATCTGAATGAAGCTGTCTCCCACTCCACCCCCGGTCTACCAGACCGCTCCACTTCCTGGGGAATCAAGTCTCTTGACGGTTAACTGTATCTTCTCTTGTTGTGTCCAGAACCAGCACTCCATCTTAGAGGCCTCATATTAGCTGGTGCATGATGCCATATTGATGATTCAGTGTCTGAAACAAAACACTGTGGTCCAGGTTAGTTAACACTGCTGGTCCTCCTACAGGGTTGCTCCCCACCTCAAATTTCTTCCGCTTTTCCCTAGTTTGGCCACAGGGCTTAGCAGCTTCTGTTTATTGGCTGAGTGTAATTGTCTGCATCTGACTCTTTCAGCTGCTTGTTGGGTCTTTCAGAAGGCAGTCATGTCAGGTCCGTTTTGTGAACATGAAAAACCATGAGTAATAGTGTCAGGCCTTGGGTACCTCTACTTAATCTGGTTCCCAGATATGGCTGGTCACTAGAATTCCTTTTACTCAGGCTCTTCTCTGGTTTTGTTCCTGAAGTTCTTTCAGAGAGGAACAAATATGGGTCAGATATTTGATGTGTGGTTGGCAACCTCACTTGATGCTCTCTCTTCCTCATGGAGGTAGACTCTACAAGTTCCCTCTACCCACTCCTGGACATTTCACTGAGTACTGATAGTCTCTTGCCTCTCAGGTCTCTCCAATATTCTAGAGCCACACCCCTCCTCCAACCTTTTAGTTCCTGAGGTTGCCTGTTTCCATTCATTCAGATGGCACTTAGCTTCAGTCCAACTCCCCACCAATATCTGACCATGTTCCCCTCTTTCCCTTACAGTTTCCTTTCTCACCCAGGTCCCTCATTCTTCTCTCCTGATGTTCATTACTTCTCCCTCTAAAGTAGGATTGAGATTCTTCTTTGGGTGTTCAGCTTGTTAAACTTTTATTTTTCCTTTTATAAAAATTGGCTATTTGTGTTTACATTTCAAATATTATCCACTTTCCCAGTTTTCCAATCATAGGACTCCTATCCCTTCTCCCAACAGTTCTTCTATAAATGTGTTCCCCCTCACCAACCACTCCCTTTCCCAGCACCCCTGACATTCCCCTACACTGGGGGTTCCAGCTTTGGCAGGCCTAAGAGCTTCTCCTCCCATTGATGTCCGCCAAGGCCATTCTCTGCAATATATGCATTTGGAGCCATAGTTCTGTCCATGTACAGTCTTTGAATATTAGTATAGTACCAGAAATCCCTGGGTCGTTGGCATTGCTGTTTTTATGGGCTTGAAAGGCCATTCAGTCCTGGTAATTCTTTCTCCAAGTTTACTAACAAGAGGTTCGTTTGCATTCCACTGTTTTGACAATAAGCTTTACTTCTGTAATTGGCACTCACTACCTGGGTCTCTCAGGAAAGATCTATATCCGTTTCCTGGCAGCATACAATTTTTAGCGTCATCAATCTTATGTAGTTTTGTGGCATATGTATGTATTTATGTATCTCTCATCAATCTTATCTAGTTGTGGTGGCTGATATATCTATCAATCTATCTCTCTATATATCTACCTATCTATATGTCTATCTCTATCTCTATCTCCATTTATATCTCTATATCTATATCTATCTATATATACACATACATATATATCTATCAATATATACACACATATCTATATCTATATCTATATCTATATCTATATCTATATCTATATCTATATCTATATCTATATCTATATCTATATCTATATCTATATCTATATCTATATCTATATCTATATCTATATCTATCATCTATATCTATATCTATATCTAAATCTAAATCTATATCCATTCATATATATATATTTGGTTGTTCCTACAGCTATGTGGTTAGGTGCAATTTAGAATGGATTCTGTGCAACTAGTTCAAAAATATAGAATCAGCTAAGGTGAATGCCAATTAGACTCCCTCCTGTTATTATGAACTTTTTGATATTGAGTTTTCTCTGGTCATCAAGACATACCTCTTCCTGCCCATCCTCCTGAGTCTTGTGTTTGGCCTGAAGAAAGAATCATGGTAAAACCTCCAAAACAATTAAGTCCAGCCCTGGGAAGAGGAAGGTAGATATTATTGAACTGATATCTAATGGGATTAGAGATCCGCATTCTGCAGTCCATGATGTTCTTTTCTTTACTGATGTCTCACAAGTTTTTGATAAAACAAGGATTTGGGAGTTTATCAATTAGGTACACAATATTTACACTGTTATATTCATTCTATACCAGGGCATGCATTGTTGCTAATTCATTGCAAAAAATGGAATTGTAAAACAGAATTTTTGAATACACATTCAGGAATATATATATATATATATATATATATATATATATATATATATATATATATATATATATATATATATATAAAGTCTCCTATAAAGGAAAGTACAATATGAAAATGAAATACAATATTCAATAATTTAAGGGTCTGTAGGGAAAATACTGAGAAAACCTAGGAAATTGAAATTGAAGTGCATGTCAGGAATGGACCTGGGAATAGAATTATTATCCAGGATAAACTCTTCCATCCCCTGTTCCTAGATCTTTTCTACCCATGCCAAATGCCTGACTAACTTTCTCCATTCAGAGCATGAAACCACTAATCAAGAAAAAAGAAGTCTCTTGCTTTAGAGAGATAGAGTATAAAGGTTTTCCCTGTGTCACAGGAGACATACATGGAAAATGCACTCTCAAAACTGGTAAACGTAAGGAAAGCTGTTTAGAGGGAGGCCATGACAGTTCTCAGAGACAACATCTTTAGGCCTCCCTGAAAAATCTCATCTAAGCTGGATATCCATATCTTCTTATGTGATGTCACAAATGTTGTCATGACTGGAACTGCCTCTCATATATTCCTTCAGTACCTCTAGGGATTACTAATTGGCCTATAATTCAGAGTAAAAATCAATTTGGGAGGGAGTACAAACAGGATGAAAAGATTGGATATGGGGAGAACGAAGGAAACTGGCCTTCGGTCTTAGTATAAAAATAGGAAGAAATATGTGGTCCTTGGTACGGCTCAGTGAATACTTGGTAGGGATTTCGTGGGATGGATAAAGAGATAGCCTTGATCTGAGCCTCCCATCCATGGGAATCAGGAGCTGGGAACCTCTCAGAAGCATCTGGACTTCCCTGTTCTTATGGTTCCTGGAAACCAGAGAGTTTATATCATTCCTTTCTTTATTCCAAAAGCCATGTTTGGGAAGGGCACAGTTGTTTTCCTGAGAACTCATGGCCTTTACTCTTTTTGACAAGAAGAAAAAGGTCCTAAGGTAAAAGGAGAGACAGGTATTGTGTCCCTAGTTCAGAGTAAACTCCTCCATGTTTTGGATATCTGTAGTGCAGTCTGGGTAGCAGCAATGCTATTAGTTGAGACTTCATCATCTCAGTCTTTCCACTAATATTTCCACAGACTACCACTTTACTTTTCTGAGTCAATAGTATGATTAGCTGTCAGTGTTCTCTTCTTTTATTCCTTTCATTTTTCTTATGTTTTAGCAATTTTTATTGCTTTTTTTAACTTGATGTTTCTATATATACATTTAATGTTATTTTGTTTGGCATTTTCCTGCCCTTAAGATTCCTACCCGTATCCTTCTCCTTCTTCTCTTACCGTCCTGACTCCGGCTTTACATTCCGTTGTACTGGGAGACAAACCTAGAGAGGACCAATAGCTTCTGCTTCAATTCGTGATGTACAAGGCCATCCTCTGTCACATGCAGGTTGAGCCATAGCTCTGTCCATGTACATTCAATGAACATTGGTCTAGTACCAGAAAGCTCTGGTTTATTGAGATTGTTATTCTTATGGGATTGAAAGCTCCTTTAGATCTTGTAATACTGTCTCAAAATCTGCCAACAAGAGGTCTATTTCAGTTCACTGTTTTGCCAATATTATTCACTTATGTAGTTGACATGATCTACCTGTGTCTCTCAAGAGAAACCTATATCCGGTTGCTGGCAGAATGCACTTTTTAGCTACATCAATCTTATGTAATTTTGGTGGCATATATATATATATATATATATACTGTTTTTGCTCATACAGCTATTTGGTTAGGTAGATTGGTAATGTGGATTCTGAGCAACCAGGTCAAGAATGTGGAGTTCAGAAATGACAATGCCAAATAGATTCCCTCCTGTTCTTATGAACCTATTGAAATTGAGGTTTCACTGGTCTTCTTTCTGCCAATCCTCAGGAATTTTATGTTTGGCTTTCAGAGAGAATCATGGTAAAACATACGACCCTCAAGTCTAGCAATGGGAACACAGGAAGCTAGATAATGTAGTACTGATACCAAATAGGACTAGAGAACTGAATTCTATACTCATTTTGTCCTTTTCTTTGGAGAAAATGGAATTGGACACAGAATTTTTGAGTACACATACAGGAATATTAATAAAGTCTCTTATGAAGGAATGTACAATGAGAAAGTGAAATACAATATTCATTCAATTAAGGTCTGCATGCAAAATACTGGCCTTTGGGAAATAGGGAAAACCTGTGATATTGAACTGTGAGTCACAGGAATGAACCTGGGAATAAAATATTATCTAGAAGAATCTCCTCCACTCTATGTTCCTAAATCTTTTCTAGCCATGCTAAGCCCCTGACTAACTTTGTCCATTCAGAGCATGTAACCACTAATGAATCAAAGAGAAGTCTCTAGCTTTAGAGAGATGTAGTATGTAAAGGTTTCCACTGTTTCACAGGATTCACTCCTGGAAAAGGGCACTCCAAATCTGGTAAATGTAAAAAAAGCTGTTTAGCAGGTAGGCCATTGTGGTTCTCAATGACATCATCATTAGGCCTCCCTGAAAAATCTCTTGTATCCTGGAGAGACCTTGCTTCTTTTGTGATGTCACTATTGTTGTCCTGACTTCACCTGCCTATCAGATATTCCTTCAGTACCTCTAGGGTTTACTAATTGGCCTCTAGTGGATTGTAGACAGCCATTTGGGAGGGAGAACATAGAGGATGAAGGGATCAGACATGAGGTGTGGGAAGCTGGCCTTCTGTCTTGGTATAAAAAAATAAATTCATGGTCAATGGGAAATCTCCTTGAGTCTTTGGTAGGGGTCGAGTAAGTTCTCTTTAGAGATAGCATTGATCTGAGCCCTGCACATATGGGAATCAGGAGCAGGGAGCTTCTCAGAAGCATCTGGACTTCCCTGCTTGTTATTTTTCTTGGTAGTCAGATAATGTATATAATTCATTTCTTTATCCCCAAATCCAAGTTTTCGGTGGGCACTATAGTTTTTCCTGACAGTTCATAGCTTTTAACCTTTTGCCAAGAAGGAAAAGTTTAAGGAAAAAGGTAAGGCAAGTGTCTTCAGCACTGTGTAAACTCCTCCATGCATTGGATTCTAATAATGAAGTTTGTGTCTTCCACTGATATCTGGAAGGGAGAAATCTTCTAAATGAAACTTCATCATATCAGTCTTTCCACTTATTACTCTGAATACCATTCCCTGACAGTGACCCCTTAAAATTCTGAGTCAATAGGTGTGATTACCTGGCAGATTTCTTTTCTTTTATTTCTTTCATTTTTTTTAAATTTTTTAAACAAATTTTATTGCTTTTTTAAATGGATATTTCTAAATTTACATTTAAAATATTATTTCCTTTCCCATTTTCCTGACTATAAGATCCCTTACCAGTCCCCTTACACTTATCCTATAACCCCCCTTGGACATTCAGTTGAACTGGGTGTCAAACCTAGGCAGGACCAACGGTTCTACTTCTGTTGTTACCCAACAAGGCCATCCTCAGCATCATATGCAGTTGGAGCCATAGGTCTGTTCATGTACATTCTTTGAATTTTGGTCTACTACCAGAAAGCTCTGTTTCATTGGCATTGTTGTTCCTATGGGGTGGAAAGCACCTTCACCTCTTCTAATCCTTTCTCAAAATCTGCCAATAAGAAGTCTGTTTCCAGTTCACAGGTTTGCCACTAGGGTTCATGTTGTGGTTTGCCCTGAAATTATCTGTGTTTGATGCTAATTCCACTGCTGCAAGGTCAGCTGCATAGTCCTGTACTCAGAACACAGGTGACATCACCAGTACCACCTCCCTATTGAATTTGTAAAGTATATGTGAGTGGCAGAAATAGGATAGAAAGAGGGTTGTCATGGGAGGAGAAGGAAGAATGGGCAGGAGAGAAGTGTGAAGGAAGTGGGGGAGACTAGAGGAAAAATGAGAGAAAGGAAGATGACAGAGTGAGAAGCCATGGGAGATGAATTTAAGATTCTGCTGTGTAGTTACATTTCGTTATTAATGTTCTTAAGGGATAGAGGGTACCTGGCTTTGTATGTTTAAGTGGGCAATTATATCTAATCAACTGGATCAAAGATTATTGTGTTGTGTATTCTTTATGTGAGGTTTGTGTATAGGAAAGTGTGGTCGACACGAAACACTGGGAAGCCGAGGAGTGGGAATGCATTTCTGCCAATATATCTAGCAGAGAAATTCAGACAATCAGTGCCAGAGTTAGCAGGGTAAAAGACAACTTTACTTTTTTATTTTTATATTTTTACAATGACACATTCACTTCTGTATTTGATATGCTCTAGCTGTGTCTCTCAGGAAATATCTATATCCTTGTTCCAGGCAGAATGCACTTCTTAGCTTCATCAACCTTATATAGTTTTGGTGAGTGATGTGTATACATATACACACATGGGTGGCTCCTACACCTATGAGGATAGGTGGAATTTTCACATGGTTTCTGTGAACTAAGTCAAGAATGGAGAATCCACAAATGACAATGCCAAAGATTCCCTCCTGTTCTTATGAACATACTGAGGTTGAGGTTTCACTCCACCTCAAGCCATTCCTCTCCCTGCCCTTCCTTGTATCGTATTATTCCCCCTGAAAGAATTATGGTAAAACAACCAAAACCCTCATGCATGGCCCTGGGAACACAGTGATGTAGATAATGCAGAACTGATATCAAATGGGACTAGAGAACCTAATTCTATAGTTCATGTTGACCTTTGGTTTACTGATGACTGGCAATTTTTACCTAAAATAAGGATTTGGGACTTTATCTTTTCAAGTAGGTACACAATATTAACACTGTTATATTCACTCTATAGGTGGGCCACATTTGTTGCCAAAATCATTGCAGCAAAATGGAATTGGAAAACAGAATTTTTGAATATTCATTCAGCAGGATTTATAATGTCCTGTATCGAGAAATTTACAATGAGAAAGTGAAATACAATATTCATTCAATTTAAGGTCTGTAGGGAAAATACTGGCCTTTGGGAAACAGAGAAAATCTACAAAATTGAACTCTATTTAATAAAATGTACCTGAGAATAAAATTATTATCCAGAAGAATCTCCTCCACTCCATGTTACAAGATCTTTTCTACCCGTTCAAAGCCCTTGACTACATTTTTCAATTCAGAGCATGTAATCTCTAATGAAGCAAAGAGAATTCTCTAGCTTTAGAGAGAACAAGTATGTATAGGTTTCCACTGTGTCACAGGAGAAACACCTGGAAAGTGCATCCTCGAATCTGGGCAATGTAAGGAAAGCTGTTTAGCTGGTAGGCCATGGCAGGTCTCAGTGACAACATCATTAAGCCCTCTCTGAAAAATCTCATGTAACCCGGAGATTACTAGCTTCTTCTGTGATGTCACAAGTGTTGTAGTGACAGCAACTCCCTCTCAGATATTCCTTCAGTACCCCTAAGGTTTACTAATTGGCATCTAATTCAGTGTAAACAGCCATTTGGGAGGGAGAACAACAGAGGATTAAGAGATCAGAGATGGGGATAAAGAAGCTGACCTTCTGTCTTCGAATTAAAAATGGAAGAAATACGTGCTCCTTGGGAAAGCTCAGTGAGTCCTTGGTAGGGTTGAGTGGTATCGCTGAACAGATGGCACTGATCTGAGCCTTCCACATATGGGAATCAGGAGCTGGGAGCCTGTCAGAAGCATCTGGATTTCCTCGTACTTATGCTTCCTGGATGTCAGAGAGTTTATATCATTCATTTCTTCATTCTAAATCGAAGTGATGGGAAGGGCACAGTTGTTTCCTGAGAGCACATGGCCTTTAATCTTTTTGACAAGAAGAAAATGGAACTAAGGAAGACAGGAAGGACAAGTATTGTATCCCTAAATCTGAGTAAACCCCTCCATGCTCTGGATATCTATACTGCAGTTTGTGTCTGACACTGATATCTGGTAGAGAAGTGCTTCTAGTTGAAACATCACCATCTCAGTCTTTGAATTATTATTACTCTGACTACCATTCCCGGATAGTGACTCATTAGATTTCTGAGTCAGTAGCTGTGCTTAGCTCGTAGTTTTCTTTTAATTCTTATATTTTTATTTTTTACAAATATTAAATCTTTTTTAAAATTTATATTTCTATATTTACATTTAAAATATTGTTTCCTTTAAGAATTTCCTCCCATGGGGTTGGGGATTTAGCTCAGTGGTAGAGCGCTTGCCTAGCAACCGCAAGACCCTGGGTTCGGTCCCCAGCTCCGAAAAAAAGAAAAAAGAAAAAAAAAAAGAATTTCTTCCCATAAGATCCCTAACAGGTCCCTCTCCACTTCTTCTATAAACCACCCCCCTTACTGTCCCTTTCACATTTCATTTAAATGCGAGTCAAACCAAGGGAGGACCAAGGGCTTCTCCTTCCATTGGTGTCCAACAATACCATCCTCTACTACTTATGCAGTTGGAGTCATAGGTCTTTCAATTTTCCATCTTTGAATATTGGTCTCGTACCAGAAACCTCTGGTTCATTGCCATTGTTGTTTTTATGGGTTGAAAGCCTCTTCAGCTCTTATTGTCCTTTCTCAGAATCTACCAACAAGAAGTCCATTTCCAATTTACTGGTTTGCCACTAGCATTCACTTTTGTATTTGACATGCTCTAGCTGTGTCGCTCAGGAAATATCTATATCCGTTTCCTGGCAGAATGCACTTCTTGGCTTCATCAATCTTATCCAGTTTTTGTGGTTGAATATATGTGTATACATGTATGTGAAAAAAAAAATATATATATATATACACACATGTATACACTTCGGTGCTTCATACACCTGTTAAGTTAGGTGGATTATTTACATGGATTCTGCACAACTAGTTCAAGAATGTAGAATTTACAAATGACAATATCAAATAGATTCTCTCCTGTACTTGTGAAGGTACTGAAGTTGAGGTTTCACTGTTCCTCAAGCCTTTCTTCGCACTGCCCGTCCTCCTGTTTCTTATATTTGGCCTTAAGAAAGAATCATGGTAACACATCTAAAACCTTCAAGTCTGGTAGTGGGAACACAGGAAGGTGGATAGTCTAGTAAAGATATCAAATGTGACTAGAGGATCGAAATGTATAGTCCATGTGGTCCTTTGCTTTATTGATATCTGGTAATCTTTAGATAACATAAGGATTTGGGAGTTTATATTTGAAGTAGGTACACAATATTTACACTGTTATACTCAGTCTACAGATGGGCCCACTCTGTTTCCAAAATCTTTGCAGAAATGGAATTGGAAAACAGAATTTTTGAGTACGTATTCAGGAATATTTATAAAGTACCCTATCAAGGAATGTACAATAGGAAAGTGAAATACAATATTCATTCAATGAAAGGAATGTAGGTAAAGTACTGGGCTTTATAAAATCAGGAAAACCTAGAAAATTGAACTGTATGTCACAGGAATGGACCTTGGAATAAAAATATTATCCAGGCGAATCTTCTCCACTCCAAATTCCTAGATCATTTGTACCCATGCCTAGCCAATGACTAATTTTCTCCTTTCAGAAGTCTCTAGCTTTAGAGAGATGTAGAACAGAAAGTTTTCCACTGTGTCACAGGAGACACTCCTGGAAATGGCACCCTCAAAACTGGTTAATGTAAGGAAAGCTGTTTACAGGTAGGCCAAGCCAGTTCTCAGGGACATCATCATTAGGCCCTCCCTGAAAAATCTCTTGTATACTGAAAAGCCCTAGCTTCTTCTGTGTTGTCACAAGTATTGTCCTGACAGCAACTGCCTCTCAGATATTCCTTCAGTACCTAGGGGTTACTAATTGGCCTCATATTTAGAGAAAACAGTTAATTGGGAGGGAGAACAAAGAGGATGAAGAGATTCAAGATGTTGAGAACGTAGCTGACCTTCTGTCTTGGTATAAAAAAAGGAAGAAAAAGAATACCCTTGGCAGGGAAGGGAGAGGCAAAGATTAAAACAGAGACTGAAGGAACACCCATTCAGAGCCTGCCCCACATGTGGCCCATACATATACAGCCACCCAATTAGACAAGATGGATGAAGCAAAGAAGTGCAGACCGACAGGAGCCGGATGTAGATCGCTCCTGAGAGACACAGCCAGAATACAGCAAATACAGAGGCGAATGCCAGCAGCAAACCACTGAACTGAGAATAGGTCCCCCATTGAAGGAATCAGAGAAAGAACTGGAAGAGCTTGAAGGGGCTCGAGACCCCAAAAGTACAACAATGCCAAGCAACCAGAGCTTCCAGGGACTAAGCCACTACCTAAAGACTATACATGGACTGGCCCTGGACTCTGACCCCATAGGTAGCAATGAATATCCTAGTAAGAGCACCAGTGGAAGGGAAGCCCTGGGTCCTGCTATGACTGAACCCCCAGTGAACTAGTCTATGGGGGGAGGGCGGCAATGGGGGGAGGGTTGGGAGGGGAACACCCATAAGGAAGGGGAGGGGGAGGGGGATATTTGCCCGGAAACCGGGAAATGGAATAACACTCGAAATGTATATAAGAAATACTCAAGTTAATAAAAAAAAATAAAAAAAAGGAAGAAATATGTCATCCCAGGGAATTCTCACTGAGTCCTTGGTAGGAGTGAAGTAGGTATGTTGAAGAGATAGAATTGATCTGATCTTTGGACAAATGGGATCAGGATCTGGGAGCCTCTCAGATGCATCTGGACTTCCCTGATTCTAATGGTTCCTTGAAGACAGAGAGTTTATATCATTAATATCTTTATCCCAAAGGCCAGATGGTGGGAAGGCCCGATGTACTTTTCCTTAAAGGTCATGGTTTTTATTCCTTTTGCTCAGAAGAAAATGGTCCTAAGGAAGAAGTGAAAAACAAGTGTTGTTTCATCAGCTCAGAGTAAACTCCTCAATTATTTGGATATTTATAGAGCAGTATGTCTCTGATACTGGTATTTGATAGAGAGAAGTTCTCCAAATTTGGACTTCATCATCTCAATCTTTCCACAAGTATTATTCTGACTATAATTCCCTGACAGGAACCCTTTGGATTACTGAGTCAATAGGTCTGATTAGCTGCTAATTTTCATTTGTTTAATTTCTTTCCTTTTTTTAATCAAATTTTATAGCTTTTTTAATTGGATATTTCTATATTTATATATCTAATGTCATTTCCTTTCCCAGTTTCTTGTACATAAGAATCCTACCTTGTCTTCTTACCCTTCTTCAATAATGCCTTTAATGTGCCTTGACATTACCTTGAACACGCAGTAAAAACTAGGGAGAACCAAGGATGTATCCTATCACTGATGCCCACCATCATCATACTCTGTCATATATGCAATTGGAGCCATAGGTCTGTTCATAAACAGTCTTTGAATATTGGTTTATTACCAGAAAGCTCTGATTACTTGAACTTGTTTTTCTTATGGGGTTGAAAGTCCATTGAGCTCTTGTAGTCCTGTCTTAACATCTAAAACAACGCGGCTGTTTTCAGTTCTCTGGTTTGCCACTAGAAATCACTTCTGTATTTGACATCCTCTATCTGTGTCTCTAATGAAAGATCTACAACCTTTTAGTGGCATAATGCACATCTTAGCTTCATCAATCTTATCTAGTTTTGGTGCTTGATATATGTATATATATATATATCTGAATACATAAATACACACACACACATATATATATATGTGTGTGTGTGTATGTGTGTGTGTGTGTGTGTGTGTGTGTGTGTGTGTGTGTGTATGTATGTATACACTTTTGGTGGTTCCTAGAACTATGAATTTTGGTGGAATATTTACATGGATTCTGCGCAACTAGGTCAAGAATATAGGATCCACAAATGACAATGCCAAAGAGATTCTCTCCTGTTCTTATGAAGCTGTTGAAATTGAGGTTACACTGGACCTCAAGCAAAACCTCTTGCTGCACATCCCCCTGAAACTTATGTTTGTACTGAGAAAGAATCATGGTAAAATATCCAAAACCCTCATGTCTTGCCCTGGGAACACAGGAAGGTATATGTTAGAGAACTGTTAACTTTCTCAATGCAGAGCATGTAACCACTAATGAAGTAGAGAGAAGTCCCTAGATTTAGGGAGATGTTGCATGTAAAGTTTTCCACTGTGTCACAGACACTCCTGGAAAGGGCACCTCCAAAACTGGTCAGTGTAAGGAAATCTGTTCAGCAGGTAGTCTATGGCAATTCTCAGTTACATCATCATTAGGCCCTGCCTGAAGTGTCTCTTGCATTCTGGAGAGCCCTAGCTTCTTCTGTGATGTCACAAGTATTGTCCTGACAGCAACTGCCTCTCAGATATTCCTTCAGTACACCTAGGGTTTACTAATTGGCCTCTAATTCAGAGTAAACCGCCATTTGGGAAGGAGAACGAAGATTATGAAGAGATCAGAGATGTGGAGAAGGAAGCTGGTCTACTGTCTTGGTATAAAAGAAGAAGAAATATGTGTTCGACTGGAAAGCTCACTAGGATCTGGGTAGTGGTAGTGTGTGTTCTTGAAGGGGAGAGCCTTGATATGAGCCTTCCACATATGGGAATCAGGAGCTATGAGCCTCTCAGAAGCATCTAGACTTCCCTATTATTATGGTTCTTGGAAGTCAGAGAGTTTATATCATTACTTTCTTTCTTCCAAAAGGCAAGTCTTGGGAAGGGCATCATTGTTTTCCTGAGAGCTCATGGCTTTTACTCTTTTTGCCCAGAAGAAAAATGTCCTGAGGATGAAGGGAAAGACAAGTATTGTGTCCTCACCTCAGAGTAAACTCCTCCATTGGATTCCTACAATACAGTTTGTTTCTGACACAGATATCTGGGAAAGGGAACTCCTTCTAGTTAAGACTTCATCATCCTAGTTTTTCCACTCTTGTTTCTCTTATTTCACACACATGAATCCTACAAATAATTGACTTCCTCTGTGCTGTGTGTGGCATGCTGTATTTATCCAAGTGATGAAATATATATTCCACAAATAAGTTAAACCCAATGTCAATAAACGAATTCAGAATTCCTCTTCTCTCTTGAGAAAGCATTCTGTGCATGAGCAATGCTTACATTTTAAAGTTTAAGAGCTATGACTTGAAAACAGTAACAACTGAATCCCAGTTTTCAAACAGAATGTCTCAGATGTCTAGTGACTCAACTTTGATTTCATGTACCTGTAATTGCTCAGTTCTCATGATTGTAGGATTGAATAAGGTCTTTACTAGATATAACTGTGTAGGGACAGTAAGAGCTTTGAAAATTCTTCAAGTTGGAAATCCTAAAAAAGCGTACTGGCAACAGATTAATGCAAAAGGGAGAAATCTGTGCTTGGGTAAAATCGAGAGTCTTTGGACACTCCAATCTGTTGAAATATTAACACTGCCAATAACTTAAAATTGCTTCTGTAACTCTTAATTTTTTTAATCTCATTAAAGTTTTGCCTCCCTCCTTTTCTCTTTTTATAATTATCCCTCTAAACATGTTAACACTTTGCACTTTAAAAGTTTTCTTTAATCCTCTAGTAGAATATTTATAGTCAAATTCTTGAGTTTCATAAAAGTGGGAGATTTATTGTAGTAAAATATTCTATTCACAATTTATTGCATTAATTTTACTAATTCATCAAAAACTGACCTATTTATATTATTTACTTGTCCTTTAAACTACAAAAGCTTTGATTAATTGAAGTCTATACAGTCTGTCAAAAGATTGGCTGTAGCATTCTTACATGTATTCAGGATGGATCATGTGTACTCCTTATGTCTTCTTACTAATAGTATGCTTTATAACTATGTCAATCCATGGTTTTTGTTATATATTTTAAGACTATTTTGAGTGCAATATTTCCCTGATTTGTCTCCCATGGTTTGAAATTGTAATACAGAAAAGATAACGAGTTTTGTGTGTTAATTTTACATTCTACTACTTCGTGAATGTATTATCAGCTTTCTTTTTTTTTTTTTTCCATTTTTCGGAGCCGGGGCCTGAACCCAGGGCCTTGTGTTTGCTAGGCAAGCGCTCTATCACTGATAACCCTTGTATTATCAGCTTTAAGAAACTTATTTTTTTAAGAGAAAAAGTCTTCAATTATGATCACTTCTAGCTAATTCACAGTGGTCTTGGCATTTTAAATATTTTTATCCACAATATTTTATTATATATTATCAGATTATTGTGAGGGGTATTTTTCAATAAATCTTCTAAAGGTATGATTTGTAATGGTGTAAATTAAGGCTAAGGAATTTTGTGTGTTCCTATTGTATTCTGCTTTTATGAATGTATTTTGCCGTACTAAGAGACTGATACATTTTTAGAGTTTTTTAAATGGTACCATGATATCTGCAAATGAGAACAATTTAACTTCTTCATTTTTATTGTATTACCTGGATCTTCTTCAGTTGTCATACGGCTTTAGCTAAAATTAAAAATATTGTACTACATAGGTATGAAACCAGAGTATATTCTTTTCTTGTTCCCGATTGCAGTGGAACTGCTTTGAATTTTTCTCTCTTTATCCCAATGATAGTGGTGGGCTTGCTGTACCATGCCTTTATTATGTTGAACTATATCCTCTATAGCTATAGCTTCTCCAGGACTTCTGCCTTGAATGAAAATATTACTTTTTTTTTACTTGTTTATTTATGTTTTCCTGCATTTCTCTAACGGAGTTCTTCATGTCTTTCTTTTTTTTTTTTATTAACTTGAGTATTTCTTATATAAATTTCGAGTGTTATTCCCTTTCCCGGTTTCCGGGCAAACATCCCCCTCCCCCCTCCCCTTCCTTATGGGTGTTCCCCTCCCAACCCTCCCCCCATTGCCGCCCTCCCCCCATAGACTAGTACACTGGGGGTTCAGTCTTAGCAGGACCCAGGGCTTCCCCTTCCACTGGTGCTCTTACTAGGATATTCCTTGCTACCTATGGGGTCAGAGTCCAGGGTCAGTCCATGTATAGTCTTTAGGTAGTGGCTTAGTCCCTGGAAGCTCTGGTTGCTTGGCATTGTTGTACTTTTGGGGACTTGAGCCCCTTCAAGCTCTTCCAGTTCTTTCTCTGATATCTTCAATAGAGGACCTATTCTCAGTTCAGTGGTTTGCTGCTGGCATTCGCCTCTATATTTGCTGTATTCTGGCTGTGTCTCTCAGGAGCGATCTACATCCGGCTCCTGTCGGTCTGCACTTCTTTGCTTCATCCATCTTGTCTAATTGGGTGGCTGTATATGTATGGGCCACATGTGGGGCAGGCTCTGAATGGGTGTTCCTTAAGTCTCTGTTTTAATCTTTGCCTCTCCCTTCCCTGCCAAGGGTATTCTTTTTCCTCATTTAAAGAAGGAGTGAAGCATTCACATTTTGATCATCCGTCTTGAGTTTCGTTTGTTCTAGGGATCTAGGGTAATTCAAGCATTTGGGCTAATAGCCACTTATCAATGAGTGCATACCATGTATGTCTTTCTGTGATTGGGTTAGCTCACTCAGGATGATATTTTCCAGTTCCAACCATTTGCCTACGAATTTCATAAACTCGTTGTTTTTGATAGCTGAGTAATATTCCATTGTGTAGATGTACCACATTTTCTGTATCCATTCCTCTGTTGAAGGGCATCTGGGTTCTTTCCAGCTTCTGGCTATTATAAATAAAGCTGCGATGAACTTATTGGAGCACGTGTCTCTTATATGTTGAGGCATCTTTTGGGTATATGCCCAAGAGAGGTATAGCTGGATCCTCAGGCAGTTCAATGTCCAATTTACTGAGGAACCTCCAGACTGATTTCCAGAATGGTTTTACCAGTCTGCAATCCCACCAACAATGGAGGAGTGTTCCTCTTTCTCCACATCCTTGCCAGCATCTGCTGTCACCTGAGTTTTTGATCTTAGCCAATCGCACTGGTGTGAGGTGAAATCTCAGGGTTGTTTTGATTTGCATTTCCCTTATGACTAAAGATGTTGAACATTTCTTTAGGTGTTTCTCAGCCATTCAGCATTCCTCAGCTGTGAATTCTTTGTTTAGCTCTGAACCCCATTTTTTAATAGGGTTATTTGTTTCCCTGCGGTCTAACTTCTTGAGTTCTTTGTATATTTTGGATATAAGGCCTCTATCTGTTGTAGGATTGGTAAAGATCTTTTCCCAATCTGTTGGTTGCAGTTTTGTCCTAACCACAGTGTCCTTTGCCTTACAGAAGCTTTGCAGTTTTATGAGATCCCATTTGTCGATTCTTGATCTTAGAGCATAAGCCATTGGTGTTTTGGTCAGGAAATTTTTTCCAGTGCCCATGTGTTCCAGATGTTTCCCTAGTTTTTCTTCTATTAGTTTGAGTGTGTCTGGTTTGATGTGGAGGTCCTTGATCCACTTGGACTTAAGCTTTGTACAGGGTGATAAGCAATGATCGATCTGCATTCTTCTACGTGTTGCCCTCCAGTTGAACCAGCACCATTTGCTGAAAATGCTATCTTTTTTCCATTGGATGGTTTTGGCTCCTTTGTCAAAAATCAAGTGACCATAGGTGTGTGGGTTCATTTCTGGGTCTTCAATTCTATTCCATTGGTCTATCTGTCTGTCTCTGTACCAATACCATGCAATTTTTATCACTATTGCTCTGTAATACTGCTTGAATTCAGAGATAGTGATTCCCCCTGAATTCCTTTTATTGTTGAGTATAGCTTTAGCTATCCTGGGTTTTTTGTTATTCCAGATGAATTTGCAAATTGTTCTGTCTAGCTCTTTGAAGAATTGGATTGGTATTTTGATGGGGACTGCATTGAATCTGTAGATTGCTTTTGGTAAAATGGCCATTTTTACTATATTAATCCTGCCAATCCATGAACATGGGAGATCTTTCCATCTTCTGAGGTCTTCTTCAATTTCTTTCCTCAGTGTCTTGAAGTTCTTACTGTACAGATATTTTACTTGCTTGGTTAAAGTCACACCGAGGTACTTTATATTATTTGGGTCTATTATGAAGGGTGTCGTTTCCCTAATTTCTTTCTCAACTTGTTTCTCTTTTGCATAGAGGAAGGCAACTGATTTATTTGAGTTAATTTTATACCCAGCCACTTTGCTGAAGTTGCTTATCAGCTTTAGCAGTTCTCTGGTGGAACTTTTGGGATCACTTAAATATACTATCATGTCATCTGCAAATAGTGATATTTTGACATCTTCTTTTCCGATCTGTATCCCTTTGATCTCCTTTTGTTGTCTGATTGCTCTGTCTAGAACTTCAAGAACTATATTGAATAAATAGGGAGAGAGTGGGCAGCCTTGTCTAGTCCCTGATTTTAGTGGGATTGCTTCAAGTATCTCTCCATTTAGTTTAATGTTAGCAACTGGTTTGCTGTATATGGCTTTTACTATGTTTAGGTAGTGTCCTTGAATTCCTATTCTTTCCAGGACTTTTATCATGAAGGGGTGTTGAATTTTTTCAAATACTTTCTCAGCATCTAATGAAATGATCATGTGGTTCTGTTCTTTCAGTTTGTTTATATAATGGATCACGTTGATGGTTTTCCGTATATTAAACCATCCCTGCATGCCTGGGATGAAGCTTACTTGATCATGGTGGATGATTGTTTTGATGTGCTCTTGAATTCGGTTTGACAGAATTTTATTGAGTATTTTTGCGTCGATATTCATAAGGGAAATTGGTCTGAAGTTCTCTTTCTTTGTTGTGTCTTTGTTTGGTTTAGGTATAAGAGTATTTGTGGCTTCGTAGAAGAAATTCGGTAGGGCTCCATCTGTTTCAATTTTGTGGAATAGTTTGGATAATATTGGTATGAGGTCTTCTATGAAGGTTTGATAGAATTCTGCACTAAACCCGTCTGGACCTGGGCTCTTTTTGGTTGGGAGACCTTTAATGATTGCTTCTATTTCCTTAGGAGTTATGGGGTTGTTTAACTGGTTTATCTGTTCCTGATTTAACTTCGATACCTGGTATCTGTCTAGGAAATTGTCCATTTCCTGAAGATTTTCAAATTTTGTTGAATATAGGTTTTATAGTAAGATCTGATGATTTTTTGAATTTCCTCTGAATCTGTAGTTATGTCTCCCTTTTCATTTCTGATTTTGTTAATTTGGACGCACTCTCTGTGTCCTCTCGTTAGTCTGGCTAAGGGTTTATCTATCTTGTTGATTTTCTCAAAGAACCAACTTTAGGTTCTGTTGATTCTTTCTATGGTCCTTTTTGTTTCTACTTGGTTGATTTCAGCTCTGAGTTTGATTATTTCCTGCCTTCTATCCTCCTGGGTGTATTTGCTTCTTTTTGTTCTAGAGCTTTTAGGTGTGCTGTCAAGATGCTGACATATGCTCTTTCCTGTTTCTTTCTGCAGGCACTCAGCGCTATGAGTTTTCCTCTTAGCACAGCTTTCATTGTGTCCCATAAGTTTGAATATGTTGTATCTTCCTTTTCATTAAATTCTAAAAAGTTTTTAATTTCTTTCTTTATTTCTTCCTTGACCAGGTTATCATTGAGTAGAGCATTGTTCAATTTCCACGTATATGTTGGCATTCTTCCCTTATTGTTATTGAAGACCAGTTTTAGGCCGTGGTGGTCCGATAGCACACATGGGATTATTTCTATCTTTCTGTACCTGTTGAGACCCGTTTTTTGACCAATTATATGGTCAATTTTGGAGAAAGTACCATGAGGAGCTGAGAAGAAGGTATAACCTTTTGCTTTAGGATAGAATGTTCTATAAATATCCGTTAAGTCCATTTGGCTCATGACTTCTCTTAGTCTGTCGACATCACTGTTTAATTCTGTTTCCATGATCTGTCCATTGATGAGAGTGGGGTGTTGAAATCTCCCACTATTATTGTGTGAGGTGCAATGTGTGTTTTGAGCTTTAGTAAGGTTTCTTTTACGTATGTAGGTGCCCTTGTATTTGGGGCATAGATATTTAGGATTGAGAGTTCATCTTGGTGGATTTTTCCATTGATGAATATGAAGTGTCCTTCCTTATCTTTTTTGATGACTTTTAGTTGGAAATTGATTTTATTTGATATTAGAATGGCTACGCCAGCTTGCTTCTTCTGACCATTTGCTTGGAAAGTTGTTTTCCAGCCTTTCACTCTGAGGTAGTGTCTGTCTTTGTCTCTGAGGTGTGTTTCCTGTAGGCAGCAGAATGCAGGGTCCTCGTTGCGTATCCAGTTTGTTAATCTATGTCTTTTTATTGGGGAGTTGAGACCATTGATATTGAGAGATATTAAGGAATAGTGATTATTGTTTCCCTTTATATTCATATTTGGATGTGAGGTTATGTTTGTGTGCTTTCATTCTCTTTGTTTTGTTGCCAAGACGATTAGTTTCTTGCTTCTTCTAGGGTATAGCTTGCCTCCTTATGTTGGGCTTTACCATTTATTATCCTTTGTAGTGCTGGATTTGTAGAAAGATATTGTGTAAATTTGGTTTTGTCATGGAATATCTTGGTTTCTCCATCAATGTTAATTGAGAGTTTTGCTGGATACAGTAACCTGGGCTGGCATTTGTGTTCTCTTAGGGTCTGTATGACATTAGTCCAGGATCTTCTGGCCTTCATAGTTTCTGGCGAGAAGTCTGGTGTGATTCTGATAGGTCTGCCTTTATATGTTACTTGACCTTTTTCCCTTACTGCTTTTAATATTCTTTCTTTATTTTGTGCGTTTGGTTTTTTGACAATTATGTGACGGGAGGTGTTTCTTTTATGGTCCAATCTATTTGGAGTTCTGTAGGCTTCTTGTATGTCTATGGGTATCTCTTTTTTTAGGTTAGGGAAGTTTTCTTCTATAATTTTGTTGAAGATATTTACTGGTCCTTTGAGCTGGGAGTCTTCACTCTCTTCTATACCTATTATCCTTAGGTTTGATCTTCTCATTGAGTCCTGGATTTCCTGTATGTTTTGGACCAGTAGCTTTTTCTGCTTTACATTATCTTTGACAGTTGAGTCAATGATTTCTATGGAATCTTCTGCTCCTGAGATTCTCTCTTCCATCTCTTGTATTCTGTTGGTGAAGCTTGTATCTACAGCTCCTTGTCTCTTCTTTTGGTTTTCTATATCCAGGGTTGTTTCCATGTGTTCTTTCTTGATTGCTTCTATTTCCATTTTTAATTCCTTCAACTGTTTGATTGTGTTTTCCTGGAATTCTTTCAGGGATTTTTCCGATTCCTCTCTGTAGGCTTCTACTTGTTTATTAATGTTTTCCTGTGTTTCCCTAAGTGTGTTCATGTCTTTCTTGAAGTCCTCCAGCATCATGATCAAAAATGATTTTGAAACTAGATCTTGCTTTTCTGGTGTGTTTGGATATTCCATGTTTGTTTTGGTGGGAGAATTGGGCTCCGATGATGGCATGTAGTCTTGGTTTCTGTTGCTTTGGTTCCTGTGCTTGCCTCTCGCCATCAGATTATCTCTAGTGTTACTTTGTTCTGCTATTTCTGAAAGTGGCTAGACTGTCCTATAAGCCTGTGTGTCAGGAGTGCTGTAGACCTGTTTTCCTCTCTTTCAGTCAGTTATGGGGACAGAGTGTTCTGCTTTCGGGCGTGTAGTTTTTCCTCTCTACAGGTCTTCAGCTGTTCCTGTGGGCCTGTGTCTTGAGTTCACCAGGCAGCTTTCTTGCAGCAGAAAATTTGGTCTTACCTGTGGTCCCGAGGCTCAAGTTCGCTCGTGGTGTGCTGCCCAGGGGCTCTCTGCAGCGGCAGCAACCAGGAAGACCAGTGCCGCCCCTTCCGGGAGCTTCAGTGCACCAGGGTTCCAGATGGTCTTTGGCTTTTTCCTCTGGCGTCCGAGATGTGTGTGCAGAGAGCAGTCTCTTCTGGTTTCCCAGGCTTGTCTGCCTCTCTGAAGGTTTAGCTCTCCCTCCCACGGGATTTGGGTGCAGAGAACTGTTTATCCGGTCTGTTTCTTTCAGGTTCCAGCGGTGTCTCAGGCAGGTGTCCTGCCGCTCCTGGGCCCTCCCCCACGGGAGCCCAGAGGCCTTATACAGTTTCCTCTTGGGCCAGGGATGTGGGCAGGGGTGAGCAGTGTTGGTGGTCTTTTCCGCTCTGCAGCCTCAGGAGTGCCCACCTGACCAGGCGGTTGGGTCTCTCTCTCACCAGGTCTGGGAGCAGAGAGCTGCTGCAGGCCGGGATCCGCGGGTGTGGGACTTCCGTTAAAACCGAAAATATTACTTTTTAACTGGTAATTTTTTGAATCTAATAAAATAATAAATTCTTTGTGCCTTTTATCATTTTATGTGGTACCATACATTTGTGTGTATATATATATATATATATATATATATATATCTGATACAATATGTATTTTAAATTAAACTTGTATGTTTGGGATCTAAGAACTCTTACCTGATTGAAGATTAATTTTAATGATGTCTTGAATCTGTTCACAAGCATTCTATTGAGAATATGTTTGTATCAGTGGAAATTAGTCTGCAATACTCACTCTTCCTTTCTTTCTGTCAGTTGTCTGTAATTCTTTTTCCCTCTCTCTGTACCGTTCCGTTTTCTTCATTGTCCTCCTGTCTCACTATTTCTCCTTTTTTTCTCTGTCAGTTTTTGGATAATACCAGATTAAAAATAGAATTTTAATGTATTCAATACTTTTGTCCACTTTATGCAATAGTCTAAGAAATGGTCAATGCTCTTTAAATGTCAAACAATTTTTAAATTGAATACATGTGGTTCTATGATATTTTAGGTGGGAGATATTAAATACCTGACTCTGTGTCATTGTTTAGTATAGTTCTGTTTAAATTATGCACATTGAGCTGATTTAATATTGGTACATCAAATACATCTAGTAAATCATTAATGTTTTAAAAAGTGTTATAGATTTCTGACTGTAAATATAAAAAGTGTTTTCTCCACTTCTCCTCTCTTCTCTTTAATTTTGTTAATTCCACTCTTTCTTTACCTAATTTGTCCAGAGGTTATGACAATCTTGTTAATATTTTCCAAGAATGAACACTTCTTTCATTCATTACATTGTTGTCTTCATTTTATTTATTTCAGGCATGCTGAGTTGGATATACATGTTAAAACCTTCCACAAGGCTCCAGAGCCACCCTGAAAAAGAGGGCAAATAGACTGTAGATCAAAAATTGTGGGGTGTATCAGAGTGAAAGCATGTCTTCAGGATACGAGGAGTGCTGACAAACAGCAGCCGTGGTTCCCTGCACATTTTCAAGCCATTCACCAGTCCAGAATGCTGTGTAAATGCCTGAAAGTTGTTACTCCCAACGGACATACTATGGGCAGTTAGTGTCTTCTGTTGGAGGTTTGAACAGTTTTTGTAAGGGCTTATCATGTGGTAATTAAACAGTATTTTAATGTAGAAGTTATAGAAAAGTAGGGTTCAAAGACATAAAGTGATGTTGGTAAAATAAATGGGAAAATTGTCATCAAAATACATTGGTGGAAATTCTCAAAATTAAAAAAAATTAGAGTATATTCTACAATTTATGTACATAGAGAATGTTTAATTATATAGGGATGTTTCATAAAGTGACCTTAATAAATTTTGTTAGCTACAACAGATCTGCCAATTCTGTGAGTTTAATGGGAGCACATTATGTGATTTGACCTTAGTAAATTTAATTTACAGTGGCTATTTTCTAAAATACTAAGCATTATTTACATGTACACGTTTAGTAATGAGCTTCTATAAATAAAAATAAAAAACTAAAGAAGTATATATCAAGAAAAAATAATTAAATTCATCTTCATATCTAAACAAAATATTCACAAATGAAGAAACTCAAATCAATAAGAATCTAATGGCAAATATGTATCATCCTTATAAATTATGGAAATGCAAAACAAAATTATTCTGAGATTTTTTTTCATCCTTTTCAGAAAATTTAGGTTAATAACACCTGAGTCAACTTATTTTTAATGTGTTATGGAGAGAAGGGAACATTGCTATTCTTCTGGTGGGAATGCAAACTTCTATAACAACTTTTGAAACCAATGTGATGTTTCTTTAGGAATATGGAAATGGATACACCTAATGATATAACTCGAGGGTATATATACAAATGTTGATTCATCCTTGTATATAGACCCTTGACAATTTGGAAATATCCAAGTTGTTCCTTAACAAATGAAGGGATAAAGAAAATGTGGTGCTTTCACAGATTGGAAAAAGGAAAGGATGTAATTTTCAAGACAAAGAATGGAACTTGTGAAAGTCATCATAGATGAGGTAATCCAGATCAAAAAGGAAAAATGGGATCCAAATTCACTTTAATCTGAATTTTAATTCTCCAAACTGTGTATCTGTATGATCAGTTTAGTGTAAGTGTCAAGGGACATGTTCCAGACTGTCCTCATTTTGGGAAGATTAAATATACTTGTGGATTGCTGAGGGACACAGTCAAAACAGGAATGTCAAATGTGAAGAAACAGGGAAGAAGGCAACAATGGAGGGAATATAGAAAAGTAAAGCAAAGATTGAGAGATATTTGAGGCATTGAATGGAAACCTAATGGGATAGAAATACAAAATATTATTTTAATTTTATACTGAGGTAACTAAAGATTTATAGCTATAAAGACAGAAGATAAAACATTGACTGGGTTTATCTATGTGAAATTTCAATACTAAGTAATGAAAATTATGGATTTCAACTGTCAGTAAACCTGAAACAATACAGATAATGAATATTATCCTTAATATTGTCCTTAAGGAGACAGACGTGAATATCTCTACTGTTAACATAAATATCTTGTATTATTAACTATATATGTAAAATATTCTAATTTGTAAAATAATTTGTAAATAATCTAATGTGTAAAATAATTCATTTGTTTATATTTTGAATGTCATTGCCCAAGCTGGTATTTTTCTTGAATCCCCAAAGCCATTCTGATCCTCTTCGTTTCTCATATGGTGCACCCCCATCTCCTTGCCCACTTCCACTTTAGCCGTCCAACATCCCCCTTCTCTGGGGTATGACGTCTCCACAGGACCAATTTTCTCCCTTCCCAGTTATGGCATATGAGGCTGTTGTCTTCTCCATATGCTCTACGATCTATGTAGCAGAAGCCATTGACTGACCCAAGTATTTTCTGGTTGGTAGTAAATTTCCTGAGCCTCTCAAAGGTAAACTTAATGATCCTGTTGTTCTTCATATTAGGCTCCAATCCCCTTCAGATCCTTCAGTCATTCCCCTAACTCTTCTTTTCTGGCTGTCAGGTTCTGTTCAATGGTTAGCTGTATCTACATATGTCACGGTCAGGTGATGGGAGAGCCCCTCAGAGGACAGACATATTAGGGTCTTATCTGCAAGCATATCTTGAAATCAGGAATAGGGGCAGGATTTAGAGTCTGTGGATGAAATGTATCTTATGGTGGAGAGGTCTCTGAAGGGCCTTTCCTTCAGTCTTTGCTCTGTTTTCTTATTTGCATTTTTTAGGCCTTGAATATTTATAGGATAAATATTTTGAACTCTGTGGGCAGCACCTTTCCTTTACTGGGGGGCATGCCTAGGTACAGGAGGCAGTCTCTAGTGTCTCTGTCACTTTGCTGCTTGGTATTCCAAGTACCTTCATCCCAGTAGTTTTATGGGAACCTCCTGCATCCCTGGCACCTGGGACTTTCCTGGGGACACCCAAGTTCACCACCCATCACTGATGCTTATTGTCATTTATTCCACTTTTCCTCTGGAATTCTCTCTTGTCTCATTTCATTGCTGCAACTCGCCCCACTTTGTCCATCATTCTCTACCTCCTAATAAGTCCCTCCATCCTTCTGCCTTCGTGATTATTTTGTTATCCTTTCTAAGTTGGTTGAAAGCATCCAAATTTGGCCTTCTAACATGTTACTCTTCATGTGATAAATGCTCTGTATAGTGGGCATTCTGAGATTTGGGGCTAACATCCACTTGTCACTGAGTTCATCCCATGTTATGTTCTTTTTGATATCTGTTACTTCACTAATTTCCAGCTCCATCCCTTTGCCTATAAAGTTCTTGGTGTCCTCATTTTTAATACCTGAGTTATGCTCCTTTGTTTAAATATAGCACAATTTCTCTATTTATTCCTCAGTGGAGTTGAGGTATATCATGCTTGTTTCCATCATTTGACTATTGTAAGTAGGGCTGCTGTGAACCTGTTCAACCACATTTCCCTTTTGTATGTGGATCAAGTTTGTTTATATGTGTTGAAGTTAGTGCTAAAGCTGGGTCTTGAGGTAAAGCTATTTGCAATTTTCTCTGAACATCCAAATTGATATCCAAAGTGGCTGGATAGCTACTAATCCCAACAGCAGTAGAGGAGTGTTCCACTATCTCTACATCCTAGCCTACTTTGCCACTGCATCAGTTTTTTCTCTTAGTCATTGAGATTGGTGTAATGTAGAATCTCTGGTTAATTTTGATTTGCATTTTTCTGATAACTATGGATGTTGAACATTTCTTGATGTGTTTCTCAGCTATTGAGATACCTCAGTTGAGAATTCTTGGTTTGACTCTCTAACCAATTTTAAAAGTTTGGATACTTGGTCGTCTGGGACAGTAAGGAAGGGGATATCAATGGGGAAGGGACAACCAGTATAAAACGTGTGGGGAAGAAGTTAGGTGTGATGGAGAGGAAAGATAAAAACAATTGAAATGCAAATAAATACACAATTTAATGAAAATGGAAAAGAGTAAACTTCCACTTCTAAAATCTTACTGTTAAATAAATATAGCTTTTGAGATTTAAAAAAATATTTCCTATGGAAATTAAAATTGTATATGCATATGGAAGGTAAGTCCTCAGCACTATGTGTGCTGGTTATCTGGAGCCTGAGAATTATATTTGTCTCCTATATCTACCTTTTAGAATAATTTTAGGAGTGTTTTTTAAAATTATTTCTACAAAATATTTGAGCCTGACAATTCTATGTTGAATATGTCCAATTGTTATTACAATGATACAGAAAATTTACTTAATCTTTTCACAAAAATTGTCACATATGTTTCAACACTGAATCAATATGAATTAGGGTGGATATTATAAGATATTATTAACTTATTGTTTTCATATAAAAGCAAATTATGTTATTTATTGGCTCTTTTTATTTGTTTTATTGTATGAAGTATCAAAATCTACATTTGCATCCCATTATCATTTACTTGAAATATTAATTTCATTGATTGTAAAATGGCCCAGATGCAGTGGAAAATGGGAGTAATATGTGGACTGCTGAGAAGTGTACAGTCTCCACTTTGTGAAGCTTGGCATATATCAAAATCAGAAAGGTAGAGTGACTGAAAGTCATATATAAAAAAGAAATAATTGGTGGGAGGGAGAGCTAAACCCTCAGAGAGGCAGACACGCCTGGGAAACCAGAGAGACTGTACTCTGCATACACATCTCAGACGCCAGAAGAAAACACCAAAGGCCATCTGGAACCTTGGTGCATTGAAGTTCCCGGAAGGGGTGGCACAGGTATTGCTGGTTGCTGCCGCCGCAGAGAGCCCGTGGGCAGCACCCCGCGAGCAAACTTGAGCCTCGGGACCACAGGTAAGACCAACTTGTCTACGGCAAGAAAGCTGCCTGGTGAAATCGGGACACAGAGGCAGAATTCCTCTAGGACCTGGCACGTCCTGTGTTTACTGGAAGTCCCACACCCTCGGATCCCGGCCCGCAGCAGCTCTCTCCTCCCAGAACCTTGGGAAAGAGACCTCACCGCCTGGTCAGGTGGGCACTCCTAAGGCTGCAGAGCGGAAGAGACCACCAACACTGCCCACCCCTGCCCACATCCCTGGCACAAGAGGAAACTGTATAAGGCCTCTGAGCTCCCGTGGGGGAGGGCCCAGGAGCGGCAGGACACCTGCCTGAGACACCGCCGGAACCTGAGGGAAACAGACCGGATAAACAGTTCTCTGCACCCAAATCCCGTGGGAGGGAGAGCTAAACCCTCAGAGAGGCAGACACGCCTGGGAAACCAGAAGAGACTGCACTCTACATACACATCTCGGACGCCAGAGGAAAACACCAAAGGCAATCTGGAACCCTGGTGCACTGAAGCTCCCGGAAGGGGCGGCACAGGTATTCCTGGTTGCTGCCGCCACACAGAGCCTGTTGGCAGCACCCATCGAGCTAACTTGAGCCTCAGGACCACAGGTAAGACCAACCTTTCTGCTGCAAAAAAGCTGCCTGGTGAACTCAAGACACAGGCCCACAGGAACAGCTGAAGACCTGTAGAGAGGAAAACTACACGCCCGAAAGCAGAACACTCTGTCCCCATAACTGACTGAAAGAGAGGAAAACAGGTCTACAGCACTCCTGACACACAGGCTTATAGGACAGTCTAGCCACTGTCAGAAATAGCAGAACAAAGTAACACTAGAGATAATCTGATGGCGAGAGGCAAGCGCAGGAACCCAAGCAACAGAAACCAAGACTACATGGCATCGTCGGAGCCCAATTCTCCCACCAAAATAAACATGAAATATCCAAACACACCAAAAAAGCAAGATCTAGTTTTAAAATGATATTTGATCATGATGCTGGAGGACTTCAAGAAAGACATGAAGAACTCCCTTAGAGAAACACAGGAAAAAAAATAATAAACAAGTAGAAGCCTACAGAGAAGAATCACAAAAATCCCTGAAAGAATTCCAGGAAAACACAATCAAACAGTTGAAGGAACTAAAAATGGAAATAGAAGCAATCAAGAAAGAACACATGGAAACAACCCTGGATATAGAAAACCAAAAGAAGAGACAAGGAGCTGTAGATACAAGCCTCACCAACAGAATTCAAGAGATGGAAGAGAGAATCTCAGGAGCAGAAGATTCCATAGAAATCATTGACTCAACTGTCAAAGATAATGTAAAGCAGAAAAAGCTACTGGTCCAAAACATACAGAAAATCCAGGACTCAATGAGAAGATCAAACCTAAGGATAATAGGTATAGAAGAGAGTGAAGACTCCCAGCTCAAAGGACCAGTAAATATCTTCAACAAAATCATAGAAGAAAACTTCCCTAACCTAAAAAAAGAGATACCCATGACATACAAGAAGCCTACAGAACTCCAAATAGATTGGACCAGAAAAGAAACACCTCCCGTCACATAATTGTCAAAACATCAAACGCACAAAATAAACATCAAACGCACAAAATAAAGAAAGAATATTAAAAGCAGTAAGGGAAAAAGGTCAAGTAACATAAAAAGGCAGACCTAGCAGAATCACAGCCGACTTCTCGCCAGAAACTATGAAGGCCAGAAGATCCTGGACTGATATCATACAGACCCTAAGAGAACACAAATGCCAGCCCAGGTTACTGTATCCAGCAA